>NC_056735.1:1406148915-1406181415 GCF_019279795.1 Protopterus annectens
ACATTTGCCATTAAAATGAAAAAAAGGTTCTTTTTTAACTTGATTACTGGGAAAGCCCGAATGGGTAGAAGCCCATTTTAACAGAGGCCCAGGGAGAAAAGTTTTAAATTAGTACAAAACATTTTAAGAAATATTGTTGTACAATCTTCAAAAATAACACAAAACATTTGCAGTTTAAATAATTATAACTATATAACATAAAAACACTGGTTAAGAATATATACAAGATATATGACAATCATTTAATATTTAGAGAAATTTTAGACAGTTTGTAAATAAATTAAAGGAAACTGCAATATGAAGAGAGGGAAAAACATAAGATTATGGTATATTTAGAGAGAAAGTCAGGGAAGAAAATTAGACAGCAGTAAAGAAGGAAGTCAAAATAACAGAGAGCAAGAAGGTATAAGGAATGAAAAGTTATTTGTTCACATTTAGGGATATCGCTTACACTGGCTTTGAGCAAGAACAGAGCCAGATTTTAGCTAGGAAGTCTTTGAGTGTTTTTTTAAAGATGGAAAGGAGTGTATAAATCTGAGGGATACAGGTAAGGAGTTCCCAGCCTTAGCAACCTTGTATGAGTACAGACAAATGTCCAGCAGATTTGATAGGTCTGAAGACAGACAAGAGACATGGGTCACTGGAGTGAAATAACCAGCTGAGAACATAACTGTATAGAATGTTTAGTGCTGGACAGGCAGATGGATGCTGGATAATTTTATAAGTGGTAAGAACTTGCGCATATGTTAGCTCAGGGGTTCCCAAAATGTGGGCTGCAGTGACCTGGGGAGCCAAAGCTTCCTCACAGGGCACCGTGAAACTAAAGCTAGCCACAAAATAAACCGTGAACTAATAAGCTTAGTTACGAAGCTTATTAGTTTGCAGTTTATTTTGTGGCCGCGCTAAAGGTTATAGGCTATAGATGTTAGTTGTTGGTTGCTGGATGACTATTACATAGTAACCAAACACTGGATTATTATATTTTTCACCATAGTACCCTTTCCTTAGTTCCTCTTAACTCTTTGTTTACCGGAAGATATTATGATAACAGTGTACAGCTGCTGTAGTCAGAATAGATCTGTGTTCTGCCATCAGGAGAAAGAGTTTGCCTGTGCTCACTCTGTACTACATTCAGCTCACTCATTTTTTTTTACATTTAAATCACGCAGAAATGAGGAACACTTTAAAATAAAAAGGTGATACCACCTTACTTACAGTATATTATAAGAACATATTACGCACAGTTTTCATGATCCATCGCTAACAGTAGCATTTTTATAGAGTTTTTACCAGGAAAAGAATGGGCTTTGAATACCAAATGCAAAAATAAGATGCTGGGAAGTATTAAGTGTTTTAACTGTTTATTTAGGAACTCAAAAACAAAGCCTAATTCACTTGGGGAATTAAAAACAAGACTGGAACACCGGATGTACAATAAATTTAAGGTGAAATGACACTGAGAATTTACCTATCGCAAACAAAGTTTGTGTTACTCTAGACAGCCTGAACTCAAAACAAAATTCCTGTGGAACTAATGGGAGATGTAGCATGGCAGACCAGAGTGGTACTAACAATAGTCATAATAATGTTCGACCGATGAACCTTAATATTCCAGATTTTGAAGAGTCGTCACAAATAAACACTCAAGTGTTTCATGTGGGGTCATTTGGGGCTTTGTGGAAAGAAAAACTATTGCCACAAGATTTTTCAATGGAAGATACTGAGATGGATGAGGAGGAAGACTAGGAGGATATAAGTTCAGCAGCTTGGCTGCTCTTCTGCAACAGCTGCCGAACTGGAAGTTGTTTACAGGTATCTTGCAGAATTAGCTGCATTCTTGCATGTTTTTTTGTTTACATAAGTTGGATGCATAAAACTCTTCGGAATAGTTTGTAGATGTGAAGATTTCAGAGCCGCTTTGAGGGGTTACCAGCTGTACATGTTTTTGCAGAATGCCCAGATTTTTGCCTCGTATTTTAGGTCTGTTCTTCATAAAAAATCTGCATTGTTCTGGCAAATTAGTAAAGATTGAAGGCACTAAATAACTACATACATTTTAGTTTCAGACTTCATATCCTTCTGAAAATGAATGTTAATTGACAAGATAATACTTTCGCAGTTTTCTAAGTTTATAAGAGCGGTGTTTAAAAATTGCCCTTATTTAGGGGCCTTATTCTTCCCCATAATTTTTTAGCTTTGTCCAGATGTCTTGCACTTGGTCAGAGTGCATACCTGTCATCCTTTATTTGTACTGCTTTTTCTAAAGATGGATTAACTTCAAGCTGTACCTTTTGTGATACTTCCAAAATCAGCCAGCCCAATCGCAGTTTTGTCTCACTTGCTGATCTTTAATCCATTAAATCTGCAGTTTTCTATTAGTGCATATAACAGTCTCAAAAAAGCTTACAAATACTGTGAAAACGCTATAGTCCGTGTTATTTCTTTTTGGCACAAACTGTGTATTGAGTTTAATTACTGATTCATGTGGCCATCTATAAATGCAAAGGAGCTGTATGTGGCCTTGACCCTCTCTGTCCAGTGAAAACAAAATTGTGTTTACCTGTTTTTTTTTTCTTTTTGTAATTTTGAGGCTGTATGAAATTGTATAAATCTCTTGTCTCAAGGCAGACCAGAAAAACAGATGTTAAACTGAGGCCCCATTTGCCTGGCTTGATGGTAGCTTGGGTGAATGTAAGAGATTCCACAGCACTTACTGAAAAGAATAGGGGAAGTTCCCTTGGACCCTGGCCAAATTTCCCTTAATCAGTATGACTACAACATCTGGTCTCACCTGAAAAAAAGGCCATTGGCCTAGTGGGACAAACCCAGTCAACATAGTTTTTCTGTTTGTTTTTTCTGTGTGACCTTTTTACTTATTGTTTTAGTTAGTTGGAAATATTTTGCAGTAATTGTTTTTTGTGTGTGACTTTTTTACTCATTGTTTTAGCCAGTCAAAAAAATTGGTTTTGAAATGTCAGATATCTCTGGTGGGACAAGAAATTTGGTATTTTAACAAAAAGTGCTTTAAGATTGGTAAAAAGACTTTGACCTCAATCAATGCAACTACCTCTGAGCATTTTTGATCACGCAGCATGGAGTGGTTCTGTAAGTTATAATGACAAACCCACCCCAGAATACTATAAATTTGATCCAAAGTAGACCAAATATAAAAATCTGGACATTTTACGATTTTCTGGACAGTTGAATTGAAATGTATGTTTTTGTGATCTTAAATACCTGTGTTATTAATTTGTTCAATTACATTTTTGTGATCTTAAATACCTGCGTTATTTATTTTTTACCTAACTAACCCTTTTAATTAAATAAAAAAAAATATTTCGCAAAGTATACTTGTTAGAATTTGACGGGGGGGGGGATGCCTTGGGAACTTGGGAAAACCTGGATTCAACAAGGGAGCAGAGAATCGAAAAAGTTTGGGAACCACTGTGTTAGCTGATGCGACAGTTCTAACCAATTTAGGCTTTTCAGTGCTATACAGTGGTAGGTTCTGAAAGGGCTACGTGCTGCAAATTTAGCAACTTTGTTATAGCATTGTTCAAGTTTTAATTTTTCTGAAGCCTGGAGGTTAGCAAGGATGGGAATGCCATGAAGAAGTGTGTGGAGAAGATAACTAGTTGCAAGTGTAGTTTTAGTTGTGTCAGTGAGAAGGTTTTTGGCTCTGTAAAGCATGCCTACTTTATAAATTTTTCTTACGCAATTTTGTATATGCAGGTCAAATGTTAGATTATCATCCACTATCACCCCTAATAGTTTGTTATGAGAAGTGACTTCCAATGGTTGTATTATCAAGAGAGAGGACTTTAAATTTTGTTTTTTTTCATGAGAGAGGGATTTGGGGAAAAATAGTACCAGTTTGGTCTTTTCTGGTTTGAGCATGAGTTGCGAGTTGTGAAGCCATGTTTCAGTGGCTTTTAAAGCTTCCAGAGAAATTTTTGGAGGTGTACCATTTTGTTGGATGTACAAATGAGAGGGGAATCATCTGCATATTGTATTAGGGTATCTTGTTGTGTGGAAGGATAGAGGGTATTTGTAAAAATGTTAAACAGGAGGTGAACAAGGAAACAGCCTTTTGGTACACCTGTGTTGACTGGGAGGTAAGGAAAAAAGTGTGGAGTGCAATTTTACTGACAGGTGCCTATTGGATAGGTAGCTTTTTAACCACAGAAGGGTGGGCTGAGACAGAACTAGTGAGGACAACTGTTGAAAGAGTTTGCTGTGACAAACTGTGTTGAAAGCTTTAGACAAGTCTAGAAATAAGAAGTTTGCTAGTTACTAGTTTGCCATTATTTCTAGCTTTACTGACAGTATCTATACAGGTTAGAAGGGCGGTGCCAGTACTATGGGAAGGATGGAAGCTATATTGTGCAGGGGATAAGAGTTCTTGTAGGAGACTGTATTCAAAAACTATTGTTAGACTTTTTTCAAGTATTTTGGCGAGGGGAGACAAGATTGCTATAGGTTTAAAGTTATTACTGTCTGTTGAATTTCCTCATTTGTACAGAGGGATAATTTGACTTTTTCCAGAGGGAGGGAACGTGGGATTCCTGGACAGACCTATTTTATAAGGACTGAGATGGAGAGAATGCTACTGGCTGCTATTTTTAGGTACTCTCTTGGAAGGTCATCAGCTGAAGAACAGCACAGTTTAAGAGTAGTTTTATATAGGATGTAAACACAGGTTTGAAGGTGAAAGTGGATGTGGCTGTTGGGCAGGAAAGGGATTAGATATGGACAAATACTTAGAAATGCTATACTACCTTGAACTGTACTGCAGTTTCAAGTGTTGAATTATTTGGAGAGGGGTTTGGGTTGAATTTTTGGCCATCATGCAAGACTGCTTTAATGGACATCCAAATTTTTTTAGGGCCGTGTTTAGTAGTATTCTGAAAGTTATTACAGTGTAGTTTTTTTGTCTTCATTTATTTGCTTTTTCGTCTGATTGCAAAACATTCTGAACTTTACAATACTAAGGTGTTTTATATTTTTGCAATTCTTTCCATGTTTTTTCTCTATCCTGCATTAGCATTCTACTCTTTTGGGAAGCCAAACTGCATTATTTGTTTTCGGTCTCTTCATTCTAGGAGGTGCAAAGCTGTTTTAGGATATTTAGGAAAGTTGTATTGAATTCAATTACAGCATCATCTGAGGGGGAGGATTTTTAGGAAGTTCCAGTTAATAGATAACAGTGTAGCAATGAACATTTTGAGGTTAAACTCAGAAAGGTTATGCATTTGTTTTAGTCTGACATTGTTCCTGTGGTGGAGTATTTGCTGGGGTCTGATACTAGGATCCAGTCCAATAGAGAACTTGATGTCTTGCTACAATGTGTGGGGCTATTAATTAGTTGTTGAAACCATGCAAGTTCATGCTAGATGTAGGGGAATTAGAGTTTATGTCCAACCAAATAACGTTGTAATATTTCTTGCATAAATGTTATAGATATCCAATGTAGGATATCTTCCAGTATAGCTGTATGTATAAAGGACAGTAACATCTTTGTTTATAATGGTTTATTTTGACAAACAATAAAAAGCTCTGGTGAACTGAAATTTGGTGTTGGTTTGCTGTAAGGAGAAATGTGGTAGGTACTGGGAAATATTAAAGCAATACCATCGCCTTTCCTCTTTATATGGTCATTACGGATTATATTATATCCAGGAGGTACGACTACCAAGTAATTTATGCGGGTTTAAACCATGTTTCAGTTACCGTGAGAACATTTGGCTTATGTTGAGAAATCCAGGCATGTAGCTCAGTAGTTTTATTTCTTACAGTTCTAACATTTATTGCAGCAAACTTAGATCACCAGATTAGGGATTGGCGGCTGTTTTCTTACAGAAGTGTATGGGAGAGAATTACTATTGTGTTCACTGTGATAGGTGGGACCAGGATTAGGGTGCATCTCTCCATCTAGAAGGATTTTAGTATATTGGGGAATAATGTATACTTGTTTGTTGGACAGGATTCTTGCACTTAACTTTGTTTTGGTTTGAGTTGAAGTGCAATAAATCAGTCTATATTAGGAATAAAGGTGAAGGGCAACAATAAATAGGTTTGGTGCAATGTATGGAGAATGTAAAAAGGAAGTGCGGATAAGTAGTTGGGACAGAGTTGGAGAGATGTTGCAAGATATTTTTGAGTCATGGGAGGATGAAAATGGCACAGGAGGAGGAGAAGAATAGCTAATAAGCTGAAATGTAGCATAAGTACAGGAATCTGTACTTTATAAATGTCAGGCAGTGGGGAAGAAGCAATGAAGAAGGAAACAGGAAGTTGTCGGACAGTAGGAGATTCAGTGATGGTGAAGTCTGACTGCTGGAAGAGGATAGGTAAGGAGAGAAGTATTCTGTATAAAAGAAGAGAGGTAGGTTGTCCTGGTATCTTCTCTGGAATATAAGGAATAGAGGGGTATTAAAGGCTAGAGTACAAACATGTCAAAATAAAAAGAAATGAGGGTTTATTTGGGAAAAGAAAAAGATACAATGGAGAACAGATAGGTACTAATTGGGAGGGTTGTAATTATAAATGGGTATAGTGCACAGCAGTTTAAAAGGGAGAAAGATAGTTGGAAATGGGGTTAAAAATTGAATAGAGATAGGAAAGTAGGAAAGAAGAAACAGAACTGTATGTATAGAAGTAGTAAGGTCAGTTGAGGAGGGTTCTGGAGTAACAGTCACAAGTGAAATATGCATGTCAAAAGTATGAGGTGGGTGGAAATTGGTGTTACGGTATGGGAGCAAAGTAAAGCAGACCATAGCAAGCCAGAGCATAGCGACGCCTCCTACCTTCATATCAATTTATACGTGAAAGAAATCAGTTTATAACCAGAACAAAGCAATTAAAGAGATGCGAGTAAAATGGGTTTATATTATTTGCATGAAAACTGAATCGCGCAAACATTTATTGAGCGGCACGTAATGGGCGAAAGCCCAAAACATCGAATTCCAAACGTGACAAAACCAACAAACAAGTACTGTCACTAACTGTTGTATGCAGGGGGCAAGCCCTCCTGCACCCCCCACCCCACTTAAACATACCAACTCAGAGATTGCACTTCAGTGAAGCGAAGAATTCCCTACGGTGGTCTCTGTTCATACCTTCGATATTATGAATATTCGCTCTTTATGTGTCGCTCAATACGTGTTTGCGCAATTCAGTTTTCGTGCACATAATATAGACCCGAGTAAAACAGGCTGCCTGTCATTTCGTGAGACTAAATAACTGCACATGCAGTGTAGTCCACTGGTCAAGGAAAAGGGGACAGTGGTCAACTTAGTAAGAGGTCCTTAGAGTGCATGGACTACTACACAGGGAATGTTTAATCACAGAGCAGGCAGGTATTTAACGGATTAAAGCTAATATGCAGCAAGGCTCTTCATGATAAATACGCTTACATTAAACAATGACAAAATTCTCAATAAGCTTGTAGATTTAGGGCCTTGTGGCAGAACTCCTGCAATATCAAGATCAGATGTAGTGACCACAGGCCATTAAACAATGACAAAATTCTCAATAAACTTGTAGGTGCAGGGCCTTGTGGTACAGCTTTGGCAATATCGAAAACCATCAGAAAAACGATGAACAAACAGACTGGGAGCATTACTCTAGCTCCAACACCCTAGTCCAAAGGTTCCTAGAATTTATAAACTCAAATGCTATGGAACAACTTGTTACCACTCCCACAAGAGGGGAAAACATACTGGACCTGATCATCACCAACATGGGGACTCTATGCTCCAGACCAGAAGTGTATCCCTCACTGGTAAGATCAGACCATAAACTAATCTCACTGGATATTCACATCCCGACCCCAGCCCCTGCCCAGAAAACCACAGTGAAAAACTTCTCTAAAGCAAATTTCACACTCCTCATAACCAGAAGGTGGAATCCTTCAAAGCCCCGGCCTGTGGAAAATACGCTGCCCAGACCACAGAATCCTTTATAAACGCATTCTATGAACACCTTCAGGAATGCATGGATCATGCACAATCCCAAATAAAACCAAGACCCAATCCTCCAAAGGCAGTCTTCCTGTCTGGTGGACCCCAGCCATAAACAAACTATACAATAGAAGGAGGAAGCTACTACATGATAGAGCAAAATCCCAAAAAGGGAAGGCATCTCTGATCAGTATTAGCAAAAAACTACGGGCACTCATAAAATCGTCTAAGGCCAGCTTAGAGAGAAAAATTGCACAGGACACTAAGGATAATCACAAGGCTTTCTTTTAGTTATGTTAGGAACCTGGGTGGGAATTCCCAGATATGCTCAGAATTAGTCCAAAATGACAAAAAATACACCGAACCCACAGACATTGCCAACATCCTAGCTGACAGGTTCAGTGCAAACTTCTCCCCCCTCCCCACCAAAAGGGCAAATATCTATCCCAGCAGAGTGGTTGGCCCGCTGACATCTCAGAGGCTGAGGTAAGAGCCGCCCTCTGCAAAGCAAAAAACACAGCATCAATGGGACCAGTGTCCCGGGCTGCGTCCTACATGAACTCCAAGAAGAGCTAAACCCAAACATAAAACTACTGTTCAATCTCAGCCTTACACTACAGGATATGTACCCAGAGTGGCGTACAGCAACGGTGGTCCCTCTCCACAAAGGTGGTGCCTCAATGGATCCTGGAAACTATCGCCCCATAAGCCTGACTAGCTTGGTCTGCAAAGCTATGGAAAGGATCATCATGGACCTTATAAATAAAGATATTGGGGACCTACAGACACTGGATCCTACCCAGTTCGGCTTTGTTAAGGGCAGATCCTGCCTATTAAACCTGGTTGATTTCTTTGAAACAGTCACCAAGGCCATTGACGAGGGGAAGGTGGTCCACATAGCCTACCTGGACCTCGCAAAAGCCTTTGATACAATACCCCACTCGGGCATTATAGATAAGCTCACCAGCTTAAATATAAACCCCTATGTCACTAGATGGGTTGCAAACTGGCTCAAGGACAGAACCCACATGGTTAGAATTGCTGGAGCCATGTCAGACTCCAAACCAGTTACAAGTGGCGTCCCACAAGGCTCAGTCCTGGGACCTCTCTTGTTCGGTATATATTTCTCAGAGGTACAGGCCAACACGGAAGGACTGTGGCTGACCAGGTTCGCAGATGACTGCAAACTGGGCGCCATAATAGACTCTCCAGCCGACACAAGCATCCTCCAAAAGGGCCTCATAGAAACAGACAACTGGTGCCAGAGCCATGGCCTCAAGCTAAATGCCAAAAAGTGTATAGTCATCCCCTTTGGCAAAAACAAAGTGCCCATAAATTACCACATAAGTGGTAATCCATTAAGTACGGAAGAAGTAATTAGGGACCTGGGGACCCAAGTTGATAGCAATCTCATTTGACAACCACGTAGCCAAAGTGGTTAGAAAAACATTTTATATAGCCCACCTAATCATGAAGGGATTCACATCTAGATCAGGGGAGGTCATCGTGCCTCTTTACTCATCCCTCATCAGGCCCATAATTGAGTACAAATGCCCCTTTTGGGATGTACCTTACCAGACACCTGCAGCAACTGGAAAGACCCCAAAAGTACCTCACCAAGAGGATCAAAGGGCTCAAACAGATGCCATATGCTGCCCGGTTAAAGAAACTCCAGCTCTACTCAGTGGCATACCACCTGCTCAGAGGCGATCTGTGCCTGACGTATAAAGCCATGTCCAACCCGGAATTAATGGACATGCTGCACCTCAGAAAATCCAAATCCCATCGAGCTACGCGCTCGAGAGACTTGAACCTCAGCACTGAAATAAATAGGACATGCTGGAGGGACAGATTCATAATCCAGAGGCTCCCTTCACTCTGGAATAAAATCCCAGTCCAGGTTAGGCAGAGTCCCTCATTGACTCTCAAGAGGAATCTTGATGAGTGGATGGGGGATGGGTAGGTTTACCCCGGGTATCACTTCTGTGTCACTGTTAGACAGAGGCACAGTATACTAACCTCAAAAAAGGGCATAGCAAAATTAATTTAAAATGGGTGGCAAAAGCCAAATACACTCTGGCTAGGCTTATAAATGCCCTAGGGCAGATAGCCTAGTATGAACCTATGAACAAAGTTTATTCACTACAAAGAAGTCTGAAAAATGCTCGTAAAAAACGTTTGCCTAGTACAAGGCTTCTTCAGGCATACTGATGGGCAACAATGTCTATACTTATACAAAAGCATAGTCACATGATCAGATAAATTAGGCTCGTTTCTGGTATTCCTTTAATAAAGATATTAAAGAAGCATAACCATTAGGCTAGGTGCAATATGTGCTCCTAGCTGCAAAATCCAATTAAACTCTTCTTTTTTGGTTTGATCAGTAACACTTCCCCCACGTAAATTATTATTAATAACTTTCAAAATAGGAAACTTAAAATTATGTTCAGGTCCCTTATCTTTAATATGTTTAAACAGGGCATTCATAACTGTTTTTCTTCTAATCTCAGACAGATGACTGCAAGTGCGGTCTTTTAATCGTTGATTTGTTTTCCACATATAATATATGCTTGACATAAACACATCTAGCCAAATAAACATCTCAAGTTTTGCAATTACCATATGCATTCAAACTGTAGTTTTTCTTAGAAACAGAATGAATAAAAGTCTTACCATTACATATAAAACTACAAAAAACACATCTACCGCATTCAGAGGTTGCCTTATTAGACCTGCATCTTTCTATGCAAAAGTGTTTGCTCCTTAAAACGTAACATCTGTTGCACACTTTGACTCTTCTTATAATCAAAATACGGTTTATCCTCAACTACTGTTTGTAACTCTGGTACATCTTGTAAGATGTGCCAATGTTTCATAATTTCTTTAACATTAATCGTTTTTCAGTTGTATGTAAGCAAACATCTAATTTTATGACCTTTACATATGGTAACTACTTTGAGTATTCTCTTAAAAAGGTTAAGCTATAGTGGACCTACATTTTTTAACCTCCTCACATATACTTTGTACTTTTCTCTTATTGCATCCTCTACTCAGAAAATCTTTACTGGTACTATTTAATTGTGTGCACATATTTTCATCAACCATGTTTAACATGGCTACCTAACAGATTTGATTTTTTAACTATATTACCAAACATATAATGTGGGTGCATACTATCACAATGTAAACATGTGTTTCGCTTAGCTGGTTTCTTATATAAATCGGGTGCTCAAAGCATTTGTATTTTCCTTGAACACTGTAATATCCAAAAAATCAATGTGCTCTGATGACACTGTTTTCTTAAATTTTAAAAAGGAGCATGTGGACAATAAATAATCATAAAACTCTCAGTACTTCATCTCCAGAATAAAAAAAGAAGTTATGTACTCACCATAACATTCCATGTTTATTGTCCTTGATCTCGCCTTCCTTCTTGCTGTTTGGGTTCGGAGCCAATCCTTGGCTCCTACTCGGCCATATACTATAGCTTGAGAGCTTTTACTGGCTCGAAGCTAGCCCCTATCCCAGAATGCCTAGCGGTAGTTACCCAGATCTCATTTATGATAACCTAACACTAGACCATATAAAAGATAAGAGATGTACTCTACTTTACATATTCGATGACACCTGCATATAAAGGTGTGATCCCTCCACAAGGTAATAGAGGCAAACAGACTGACCATAAGGAACGGCATAAAGGAAAGCCAGCCAGTATAGCCAATAAAATAAGGGATCCATCTCGATCCTCCAGGAAGGGGGAAGGAGGGGGGGACGCAAGAAGGAAAGCGAGATCAAGGATGACAAACATGGAACATTATGGTGAGTACATAACTTCTTTATGTTATGTTGTCCATATCTCGCCTTCATTCTTGTTGTTTGGGACAGCGTCCCCAGCACTTGATTCTTGGGTGGCTCACTGAAAAAAACTCTTCAGGACCGTGGAACCAAAGGATGCCCTTTTCCCGGAGGCCACATCTATTTTGTAATGAGTCATAAAGGTACGAGGATTAGCCCATGTAGCTGCTGCACAGATCAAATCCAAAGGAAATCCGGCCTGAAAGGCAACAGAGGTAGACAAGGCCCCTTGTAGAGTGACCTTTAATTTTACCTGGAAGTGTTTGTTTACGGAACTCATAGACATGTTTAATAGTGTCTGAAAGCCACTTTGATAAAGTCACCTTTGAGACCGCACAACCTCTTTTATTGTTGGCAAAGGATATGAACAATTAATCAGATTTTCTAAATTCCTTGGTCCTGTGTGAATAGAACTGTAATTGTCTATGAACATCCAAATGATGAAGTGTATATTCTGCCTTGTTGCCATGACTGGGGAAGAACACAGGAAGCTCTATGGATTTATTCAGATATTCAGAACATACCTTGGGTAAGAGAAAGAGGGGCTGATTCTGACAGAAACCCGATGTTTATGGAAAATCAAGTAAGGGGGATGAATAGATAAGGCCTGTAATTCTGAGACTCTTCTAGCTGAGGTAACTGCAACCAAGGAAAGGGTCTTCCAAGTCAGAAACTTGAACGGGCAAGAAGCAGATGGTTCAAAGGGAGGAAGAATCAAAGCATCTAAAACTAAATTTAGATTCCAGGGAGGAAGAGGTTCTCTTACTGGAGGTCTTAATAGGGTAGTGCCTCTTAAGAAAAGCCTTGCATAACCTATGGGACATGATACTGGCACCCATTTCTCCCATACGGAAATTTGAAATGGCAGCTAAGTGAACTCAGATTGTAGCTGCAACTGCTCCTTGATCAAATGTTTCAGTGAGAAATTCAAGAATCTTTGAAATGGGTGCAGCAAAAGGATCAACTTGATTTTTGCCTGCCCAACAAGAGAACCTCTTCCATTTACTAGCATAAAGTCTCCTAGTAGTGGGCTTATGGGAGGAAATCAAAACGTGCTGAACTGCCAGGAAAATATCAGTAAGCCTGGGTAAGACCAGAAGTGGAGAAACCAAGTTGTGAGTTTGAGAGTTTGAATGAAAGAATGGAGAGCCCCTGACTGATGTCTCAGAAGATCTGGCACTGGGTCCGGGATCCAAGTCTCCCCTTTCAGGTGAGGCCAAAGGAATAGGAACTATATCTGATGAGGCCAGTAAGGGGCAATGAGTATTAACTTGCAACCCAACGAATGTGCTTCTGAAGAACCTTGGGGATCAGGAGAAAAGGTGGAAAAGTGTAAAGCAGTCCCAGGGGCCAATTGTGAACAAGTGCATCCCTGGGAGGCTGTCCCAGTGGTGGGACTAGGGCAAAGTAGCTGCTGCATTTGTTGTTGAGGGGGGTGGAAAACAGATCACAGATTGGCTGGCCCCCTTTGCGAAAGATTAAGTCTGCAACTACCTGCTTCAGGGACCACTCGTGGGGCATCAGGATGGCTTGGCTGAGCTTGTCCCCTATCACGTTGGATTTTCCCGGGATGTGCATTGCAACCAGAAAGCGCTGTGAAGACATCACCCATTGCCAAACCTGAAGAGCCTCTCAACAGAAGGGGGTAAGACCTGGTTCCAGCCTGTTTGTTGATGTACCATACTACCGACATTGTCCATTTGAATTACTATAGTCCCCATAGGTAGAGTTCTGAAGTGCTTGTAATGCCAGGAGCACTGCTCTCATCTCCAGGACATTGATGTGCAAGTGGTACTTGTGTTCCTGCCAAGTCCCTTGAACAGTCTGTCCCAGATAATGCCCCCCCATCCTATCTGGGAAGCGTCTGTGGTCACTGTGGCTACAGGCTGGGGGAGGGGGTAGAAATGGCCCGCCTATTGTCACCATAGGGGAGTGAAGCCACCACTCCAGATCCCTTTTGCAGGATTCCGTGATTAGAATCTGATGTGACATGGGTAAATCCTGGAATGACCATTGTACAAATAGAAGCCACTGTAGAATTCTCATGTGGAAGCGAGCCATAGGGACCAGAGTGATTGCCGCCGCCATAGAATCCAGTATCTTGAGGACGAATCTTGCTTGAATCCTCCTTTGTGTGAACAGTATGACAACCTGGCAACGGATCGTTAATACTCTTTCTTGAGGCAGCTTTGCTATCATTGCTCTTGTGTCTAAATTTTCCCCTATAAAGGCAATATATTGACAAGGCAACAAGTCAGATTTTTCATAGTTTATGGTGATCGCAAGTTGAGAACAAAAACGGATAGTGTATTCCCTTGCCCTGATTAGTTGATGTTCGGTGATGGCAGTAAGGAGCCAGTCGTCTAGATATGGAAACACCCGGAATCCTTGACGCCTCAGCTGAGCAACTACTGCCATGCATTTGGTGAACACCTTGGGGCTGTGGTGAGACCAAAGGGAAGAGCTCTGAACAGGTAGTGACTGGCTCCCAGCCGGAACAGTAGATATCTCCTTGACCGTCTGTCCATTTTTACATGGTAGTAAGCATCCTGGAGATCGTAGAGCACATCCAATTGTCCTGTTCCAGAAAGGGAAGAATGGATTGCAGTGTTACCATCCAGAACTTTGTTTTCTTGACTGACTTGTTTAGTCTGCTGAGATCCAAAATGGATCTCCAGTCCCGTTTTCTTTGGAACTAAAAAGAACCTTGAGTAAGTTCCAGATCCAATTTGGTCTGCAGGGACTTCCTGGATGACTCTTTCTTAGCACCCTTTGAACCTCCAGGTTTGCTTGATCCTGAAGACTGGGTGGAACATCTGGGATAGAGTACTGTCTTTTTGATAGGGGATGTTTTGAGAAGGGGATATTGTAACCTCCGGATATTATGGATAGTACCCATGTGTCTTCTGTGATGGTCTGCTAGGCTTTTGGGTAAAAGGATAATCTCTCCCCAACTGTCTCTGGAGTTGGACAGTCGGGCCTCTCTTCAGGAGCGCTGGAAGGACCTACCAGAGAAGGCATCTCTGTCACCCTGGTTCTGCGGACCCCGCCGCGAGATTGGTGTCTTCTGTTATTTCCCCCTATGCCCCTGAAAATTCTCCACGTATGTCAGGCGAAGCTCCCTGGGATTTCCGAAAACACATCTTTCCGCTCTTCTGGCCTTTGGGATAAGGTCTAGATGGAGCAGAAAAACATACTCCCACAGCAGAGAGAGTTTTCCTATCCTGTTCACACCAGGTAAGAGTCTCTTTTTCTTGAGGCCTGAACAAATACGAGCCATCAAAGGAGGCATTGGTAAAAGAGGACTTGAGAGGCTCTGCAAAAATGACAAAGGTGCATCCAGGAGTGTCTGCATAAGGCTACCCTGTGTCTGCCACCCGGCTCGCTTCATCTGCTGCGTCAGAAATGAGCCGCATGGAGGAGTTAACCACTGAAGTTAGGGTCGCAAGCTGAGAAGCCACCTTGTCCGAGGCTCCCACTGCTGTAGGATCCTGTAAGGTGTCTCCTAACTCCTTGAGAAGATCCCTTTGAAGCCTTGTAAAGTGGGACAAATAGTTCAGCAACCTAAGTGTAAAGGTCGCTGAAGAAAACATACTTGCTTCCTGTATCTGTCCATTGTATGAGATTCTTTGTTCGGCGGATGGACAGATGAAGTTTCTGCTAATTCCTTCTTGGTGGCTGCTGCCACCACCATAGCATCAATGGGAACACCTTTAGATAAGAGCCTGTCTTCAGGGGCTGTAATGAATGTATTGGGCCTCCGCGGAACTGGATCCATGGTCTCTGGAGAGCTCCAAGCCTTCCGACTCACTATGTGCAAAAGTGGGTCAAAAGGAGGAGATACCCAAGAGGTGGAAGTTCAGGAACCGAATGTATCCAGGTACACAGACTCGCCTTCAGAAGGGGCAAGGGACTTCCAGTCACCCCTCTGTCTAAGGATTTCTAAGATATCTGAAAAAGAGACATCTTCAGAGGGGGACCGTGTGGACCCTTTTGCATCATCCAAGTCTGTATCTGATGTCAAGGACTCAGGGGAGTCCACATGCTTCCTTCTGCAAGTCCTCTTCCAAGGGACCTCCTCTGAGGGATGTTCAGGGGAGGTTTCGGACAAGGTGGGATCGCCCAATGGGGCATACTGGAGCATGGGTTCCCTGCGCTTGGGGCGGAGAGGAGGTTCAGAGGCGGACACCAGCACCGAAGGCAAAGGAGCTAGTGGAGCTGTCTCAGCAGACAGCATGCTCCTAATCACCTCGAAGGCATTGTGGTCCCGACCCGAAAGAATCTCTGGCTCCGAAGAAGTAGGAGACTTCCTCCAAACAGAGAGCGACAGTTCTGGGTTGATGTAGGAGCCGAGCTGACCTGCGCCGAAGCTCCAAGAGGGAGAGTAATGTTGGATAAGGGTCCGATGCCACTGCCCCCCTCAGAGCAGACGAGGGAGCATCGGCCCCCAGATCTCTCAATGGAAGGAGGTATCGAGGTCAGAGCGGTAGTCAGAACTGAAAGACCAGAGAAGCTTATGGCCACACTGAGCACTGAAAAGAAAGCCTTAGGGCTTCAGACATTCTAAGGTTTTTTTTTTTAAATAAGTGCTAACTAGCCACAAAACACAGGCCCAAACACACACTACGCACCAGCGAGGGGAGGGATAAATAAAAGTTATAAAAGTTATCAAAAAACTTTAAATTTTAAACTTAAAGGATAGGGAACCTAACACTTCCACACAAAACTGACTAAAACTTTAAATTTTAACGCTTGTAAATACAAGAAAATACACTTAGCTGAAGAGCTCTAAAATCCAGTCTGGTCACCAGCGCGGCAAACTAGACCTGAGGTCATGTAGGGAGAGCAGGGCATTATGGGTGAGGGGAGGAGCTGAGAGCTCGGATCCATAGCTGGAAAACCATGCCGGTTCGGATCAGATATCGGATCCATAACCCACAGGTTGCAGACAAATGAATCTCCTACTTCAGATATGAACCTTACACTGCACAGGGTGGACTATGGTACATTTTTATTTTTGGCTTAATCATGACACACATGATAATAATTTTCCAAAACTGGTGCTTTTTTCCATGATCTATGAATTTAGTCAAAGTTCTAAGTAGTTCAGAGTTTTACATGATCTCCAAGGCATGTTTTTACTCACATTAAAGTCAAACTGCATTCTTGTATCATTTCACAAACTACACCAGCTAGGACTGATACCAATTAACAAAGGGTTGCAGCAAGTGTCACACAAGATCTGAAACAACCTCATTTTAAAGAACACAGACCACATAAATATTGGAAAGGTATTTCACTATTTCATCCTTAAAACAGTGAATTCATATAGAAAGGAACAAATGTAAAAAAAAGCGCTGTGAATCAAATTTCAAGCCACACTAAAACTAAAAGGTTAAATCAGTAAACAATGCTTTTAGATGTAGAGTGAACAAGTCAAACCAGCAGAAGGCACTCAAGTGAAGAGAAACAACCAAAAATATGAGACATCTACATCAGCTATCAGGATTCCTTATAATTCTGTGGACGTGTGTCAATGCTCAAGCTAACAAAATATTAAGTCCTGTACTATCATTACTGTAGGATTATACATCACATTAGTCATGCTGCTCCTGAATGTAGTATGATGCAGGATTTCCAACATAAATAATCAGCATTTTGTAGCAAAGCATGCTTATATCCATGGATCAGAGTCCAGAAAGGGCTTTATGCCACAAACTCAACATAAGCCTTAATCTAAAAAGATGGCCAAGTACAGGCATGCATGTAATGCACATGCAATCTAAACAAAAAAGAGAGCATAAAATAATGTAACAGAATGCAAGCAAATTATCAAAAGCATGACAAAACAATGCAATTTGGAAACTAATCCTCAATTCACTTGGTCCTCGTCTAAAAGACAAAAAATTCTGAGTCAAGTAACCATATCCCTGATCATGTCAGTCTGGCCATCAAATGACCACATACATTAAAATCCCTATATACATCAAACTTCATCTAATCAAGAGACAGCAAAGATTGCCCTAAACAGTACCATATAAACACACCAATAATGATCTTTGCAGTCAGGCTGGCCCCACTGTTGTCGCTCACCCCCAGTATCAAACTCTGTGATCACACAAACCTGAAGAAAAAGAGAGAGTTCTTTATTTATTGACATTTGATTACTGGGAAAGCCCGAATGGGTAGAAGCCCATTTTAACAGAGGCCCAGGGAGAAAAGTTTTAAATTAGTGCAAAACATTTTAAGAAATATTGTTGTACAATCTTCAAAAATAACACAAAACATTTGCAGTTTAAATAATTATAACTATATAACATAAAAACACTGGTTAAGAATATATACAAGATATATGACAATCATTTAATATTTAGAGAAATTTTAGACAGTTTGTAAATAAATTAAAGGTTAAGTTAGTCTAAGACAAACAGAAACTGCAATATGAAGCGAGGGAAAAACATAAGATTATGGTATATTTAGAGAGAAAGTCAGGGAAGAAAATTAGATAGCAGTAAAGAAGGAAGTCAAAATAACAGAGAGCAAGAAGGTATAAGGAATGAAAAGTTATTTGTTCACATTTAGGGATATAAACACACTGGCTTTGAGCAAGAACAGAGCCAGATTTTAGCTAGGAAGTCTTTGAGTGTTTTTTTAAAGATGGAAAGGAGTGTATAAATCTGAGGGATACAGGTAAGGAGTTCCCAGCCTTAGCAACCTTGTATGAGTACAGACAAATGTCCAGCAGATTTGATAGGTCTGAAGACAGACAAGAGACATGGGTCACTGGAGTGAAATAACCAGCTGAGAACATAACTGTATAGAATGTTTAGTGCTGGACAGGCAGATGGATGCTGGATAATTTTATAAGTGGTAAGAACTTGTGCATATGTTAGCTCAGGGGTTCCCAAAATGTGGGCTGCAGTGACCTGGGGAGCCAAAGCTTCCTCACAGGGGCACCGCAAACTAATACGCTTAGCCACAAAATAAACCGTGAACTAATAAGCTTAGTTACGAAGCTTATTAGTTTGCAGTTTATTTTGTGGCCGCGCTAAAGGTTATAGGCTATAGATGTTAGTTGTTGGTTGCTGGATGACTATTACATAGTAACCAAACACTGGATTATTATATTTTTCACCATAGTACCCTTTCCTTAGTTCCTCTTAACTCTTTGTTTACCGGAAGATATTATTATAACAGTGTACAGCTGCTGTAGTCAGAATAGATCTGTGTTCTGCCATTAGGAGAAAGAGTTTGCCTGTGCTCACTCTGTACTACATTCAGCTCACTCATTTTTTTTTACATTTAAATCACGCAGAAATGAGGAACACTTTAAAATAAAAAGGTGATACCACCTTACTTACAGTATATTATAAGAACATATTACGCACAGTTTTCATGATCCATCGCTAACAGTAGCATTTTTATAGAGTTTTTACCAGGAAAAGAATGGGCTTTGAATACCAAATGAAAAATAAGATGCTGGGAAGTATTAAGTGTTTTAACTGTTTATTTAGGAACTCAAAAACAAAGCCTAATTCACTTGGGGAATTAAAAACAAGACTGGAACACCGGATGTACAATAAATTTAAGGTGAAATGACACTGAGAATTTACCTATCGCAAACAAAGTTTGTGTTACTCTAGACAGCCTGAACTCAAAACAAAATTCTTGTGGAACTAATGGGAGATGTAGCATGGCAGACCAGAGTGGTACTAATAATAGTCATAATAATGTTCGACCGATGAATCTTAATATTCCAGATTTTGAAGAGTCGTCGCAAATAAACACTCAAGTGTTTCATGTGGGGTCATTTGGGGCTTTGTGGAAAGAAAAACTATTGCCACAAGATTTTTCAATGGAAGATACTGAGATGGATGAGGAAGAAGACCAGGAGGATATAAGTTCAGCAGCTTGGCTGCTCTTCTGCAACAGCTGCCGAACTGGAAGTTGTTTACAGGTATCTTGCAGAATTAGCTGCATTCTTGCATGTTTTTTTGTTTACATAAGTTGGATGCATAAAACTCTTCGGAATAGTTTGTAGATGTGAAGATTTCAGAGCCGCTTTGAGGGGTTACCAGCTGTACATGTTTTTGCAGAATGCCCAGATTTTTGCCTCGTATTTTAGGTCTGTTCTTCATAAAAAATCTGCATTGTTCTGGCAAATTAGTAAAGATTGAAGGCACTAAATAACTACATACATTTTAGTTTCAGACTTCATATCCTTCTGAAAATGAATGTTAATTGACAAGTTAATACTTTAGCAGTTTTCTAAGTTTATAAGAGCAGTGTTTAAAAATTGCCCTTATTTGGGGGCCTTATTCTTCCCCATAATTTTTTAGCTTTGTCCAGATGTCTTGCACTTGGTCAGAGTGCATACCTGTCATCCTTTATTTGTACTGCTTTTTCTAAAGATGGATTAACTTCAAGCTGTACCTTTTGTGATACTTCCAAAATCAGCCAGCCCAATCGCAGTTTTGTCTCACTTGCTGATCTTTAATCCATTAAATCTGCAGTTTTCTATTAGTGCATATAACAGTCTCAAAAAAGCTTACAAATACTGTGAAAACGCTATAGTCCGTGTTATTTCTTTTTGGCACAAACTGTGTATTGAGTTTAATTACTGATTCATGTGGCCATCTATAAATGCAAAGGAGCTTTATGTGGCCTTGACCCTCTCTGTCCATTGAAAACAAAATTGTGTTTACCTGTTTTTTTTTTCTTTTTGTAATTTTGAGGCTGTATGAAATTGTATAAATCTCTTGTCTCAAGGCAGACCAGAAAACAGATGTTAAACTGAGGCCCCATTTGCCTGGCTTGATGGTAGCTTGGGTGAATGTAAGAGATTCCACAGCACTTACTGAAAAGAATAGGGGAAGTTCCCTTGGACCCTGGCCAAATTTCCCTTAATCAGTATGACTACAACATCTGGTCTCACCTGAAAAAAAGGCCATTGGCCTAGTGGGACAAACCCAGTCAACATAGTTTTTCTGTTTGGTTTTTCTGTGTGACCTTTTTACTTATTGTTTTAGTTAGTTGGAAATATTTTGCAGTAATTGTTTTGTGTGTGTGACTTTTTTACTCATTGTTTTAGCCAGTCAAAAAAATTGGTTTTGAAATGTCAGATCTCTGGTGGGAGAAGAAATTTGGTATTTTAACAAAAAGTGCTTTAAGATTGGCAAAAAAAAAAAAAAAAAAAAAAAAAAACAATATTACCTCAATCAATGCAACTACCTCTGAGCATTTTTGATCACGCAGCATGGAGTGGTTCTGTAAGTTATAATGACAAACCCACCCCAGAATACTATAAATTTGATCCGAAGTAGACCAAATATAAAAATCTGGACATTTTACGATTTTCTGGACAGTTGAATTGAAATGTATGTTTTTGTGATCTTAAACACCTGTGTTATTAATTTGTTCAATTACATTTTTGTGATCTTAAATACCTGCGTTATTTTTTACCTAACTAACCCTTTTAATTAAATAAAAAAAAATATTTCGCAAAGTATACTTGTTAGAATTTGACGGGGGATGCCTTGGGAACTTGGGAAAACCTGGATTCAACAAGGGAGCAGAGAATCGAAAAAGTTTGGGAACCACTGTGTTAGCTGATGCGACAGTTCTAACCAATTTAGGCTTTTCAGTGCTATACAGTGGTAGGTTCTGAAAGGGCTACGTGCTGCAAATTTAGCAACTTTGTTATAGCATTGTTCAAGTTTTAATTTTTCTGAAGCCTGGAGGTTAGCAAGGATGGGAATGCCATGAAGAAGTGTGTGGAGAAGATAACTAGTTGCAAGTGTAGTTTTAGTTGTGTCAGTGAGAAGGTTTTTGGCTCTGTAAAGCATGCCTACTTTATAAATTTTTCTTATGCAATTTTGTATATGCAGGTCAAATGTTAGATTATCATCCACTATCACCCCTAATAGTTTGTTATGAGAAGTGACTTCCAATGGTTGTATTATCAAGAGAGAGGACTTTAAATTTTGTTTTTTTTTTTCATGAGAGAGGGATTTGGGGAAAAATAGTACCAGTTTGGTCTTTTCTGGTTTGAGCATGAGTTGCGAGTTATGAAGCCATGTTTCAGTGGCTTTTAAAGCTTCCAGAGCAATTTTTGGAGGTGTACCATTTTGTTGGATGTACAAATGAGAGGGGAATCATCTGCATATTGTATTAGGGTATCTTGTTGTGTGGAAGGATAGAGGGTATTTGTAAAAATGTTAAACAGGAGGTGAACAAGGAAACAGCCTTTTGGTACACCTGTGTTGACTGGGAGGTAAGGAAAAAGTGTGGAGTGCAATTTTACTGACAGGTGCCTATGGATAGGTAGCTTTTTAACCACAGAAGGGTGGGCTGAGACAGAACTAGTGAGGACAACTGTTGAAAGAGTTTGCTGTGACAAACTGTGTTGAAAGCTTTAGACAAGTCTAGAAATAAGAAGTTTGCTAGTTACTAGTTTGCCATTATTTCTAGCTTTACTGACAGTATCTATACAGGTTAGAAGGGCAGTGCCAGTACTATGGGAAGGATGGAAGCTATATTGTGCAGGGGATAAGAGTTCTTGTAAGAGACTGTATTCAAAAACTATTGTTAGACTTTTTTCAAGTATTTTGGCGAGGGGAGACAAGATTGCTATAGGTTTAAAGTTATTACTGTCTGTTGAATTTCCTCATTTGTACAGAGGGATAATTTGACTTTTTCCAGACGGAGGGAACGTGGGATTCCTGGACAGACCTATTTTATAAGGACTGAGATGGAGAGAATGCTACTGGCTGCTATTTTTAGGTACTCTCTTGGAAGGTCATCAGCTGAAGAACAGCACAGTTTAAGAGTAGTTTTATATAGGATGTAAACACAGGTTTGAAGGTGAAAGTGGATGTGGCTGTTGGGCAGGAAAGGGATTAGATATGGACAAATACTTAGAAATGCTATACTACCTTGAACTGTACTGCAGTTTCAAGTGTTGAATTATTTGGAGAGGGGTTTGGGTTGAATTTTGGCCATCATGCAAGACTGCTTTAATGGATATCCACATTTTTTAGGGTTGTGTTTAGTATTCTGAAAGTTATTATAGTATAGGTTTTTTGTCTTCATGTATTTGCTTTTTATACTGATTGAAAAGCATTCTGAACTTTACAATACTAAGGTGTTTTATATTTTTGCAATTCTTTCCATGTTTTTCTCTATCCTGCATTAGCATTCTACTCTTTTGGGAAGCCAAACTGCATTATTTGTTTTCGGTCTCTTCATTCTAGGAGGTGCAAAGCTGTTTTAAGATATTTAGGAAAGTTGTATTGAATTCAATTACAGAATCGTCTAAGGGGCGGATTTTTAGGAAGTTCCAGTTAATAGATAACAGTGTAGCAATGAACATTTTGAGGTTAAACTCAGAAAGGTTATGCATTTGTTTTAGTCTGACATTGTACCTGTGGTGGAGTATTTCTGTGGTCTGATACTAGGATCCACTCCAACAGAGAATTTGATGTCTTGCTATAATGTGTGGGGCTATTAATGTAGTTGTGTGAAACCATGCAAGTTCATGCTAGATGTAGGGAATTAGAGTTTATGTCCAACCAAATAACGTTGTAATATTTCTTGCATAAATGTTATAGATATCCAATGTAGGATATCTTCCAGTATAGCTGTATGTATAAAGGACAGTAACATCTTTGTTTATAATGGTTTATTTTGACAAACAATAAAAGCTCTGGTGAACTGAAATTTGGTGTTGGTTTGCTGTAAGGAGAAATGTGGTAGGTACTGGGAAATATTAAAGCAATACCATCGCCTTTCCTCTTTATATGGTCATTACGGATTATATTATATCCAGGAGGTACGACTACCAAGTAATTTATGCGGGTTTAAACCATGTTTCAGTTACCGTGAGAACATTTGGCTTATGTTGAGAAATCCAGGCATGTAGCTCAGTAGTTTTATTTCTTACAGTTCTAACATTTATTGCAGCAAACTTAGATCACCAGATTAGGGATTGGCGGCTGTTTTCTTACAGAAGTGTATGGGAGAGAATTACTATTGTGTTCACTGTGATAGGTGGGACCAGGATTAGGGTGCATCTCTCCATCTAGAAGGATTTTAGTATATTGGGGAATAATGTATACTTGTTTGTTGGACAGGATTCTTGCACTTAACTTTGTTTTGGTTTGAGTTGAAGTGCAATAAATCAGTCTATATTAGGAATAAAGGTGAAGGGCAACAATAAATAGGTTTGGTGCAATGTATGGAGAATGTAAAAGGAAGTGCGGATAAGTAGTTGGGACAGAGTTGGAGAGATGTTGCAAGATATTTTTGAGTCATGGGAGGATGAAAATGGCACAGGAGGAGGAGAAGAATAGCTAATAAGCTGAAATGTAGCATAAGTACAGGAATCTGTACTTTATAAATGTCAGGCAGTGGGAAGAAGCAATGAAGAAGGAAACAGGAAGTTGTGGGACAGTAGGAGATTCAGTGATGGTGAAGTCTGACTGCTGGAAGAGGATAGGTAAGGAGAGAAGTATTCTGTATAAAAGAAGAGAGGTAGGTTGTCCTGGTATCTTCTCTGGAATATAAGGAATAGAGGGGTATTAAAGGCTAGAGTACAAACATGTCAAAATAAAAAGAAATGAGGGTTTATTTGGGAAAAGAAAAGATACAATGGAGAACAGATAGGTACTAATTGGGAGGGTTGTAATTATAAATGGGTATAGTGCACAGCAGTTTAAAAGGGAGAAAGATAGTTGGAAATGGGGTTAAAAATTGAATAGAGATAGGAAAGTAGGAAAGAAGAAACAGAACTGTATGTATAGAAGTAGTAAGGTCAGTTGAGGAGGGTTCTGGAGTAACAGTCACAAGTGAAATATGCATGTCAAAAGTATGAGGTGGGTGGAAATTGGTGTTACGGTATGGGAGCAAAGTAAAGCAGACCATAGCAAGCCAGAGCATAGCGACGCCTCCTACCTTCATATCAATTTATACGTGAAAGAAATCAGTTTATAACCAGAACAAAGCAATTAAAGAGATGCGAGTAAAACGGGTTTATATTATTTGCATGAAAACTGAATCGCGCAAACATTTATTGAGCGGCACGTAATGGGCGAAAGCCCAAAACATCGAATTCCAAACGTGACAAAACCAACAAACAAGTACTGTCACTAACTGTTGTATGCAGGGGGCAAGCCCTCCTGCACCCCCCACCCCACTTAAACATACCAACTCAGAGATTGCACTTCAGTGAAGCGAAGAATTCCCTACGGTGGTCTCTGTTCATACCTTCGATATTATGAATATTCGCTCTTTATGTGTCACTCAATACGTGTTTGCGCAATTCAGTTTTCGTGCACATAATATAGACCAGAGTAAAACAGGTTGCCTGTCATTTCGTGAGACTAAATAACTGCACATGCAGTGTAGTCCACTGGTCAAGGAAAAGGGGACAGTGGTCAACTTAGTAAGAGGTCCTTAGAGTGCATGGACTACTACACAGGGAATGTTCAATCACAGAGCAGGCAGGTATTTAACGGATTAAAGCTAATATGCAGCAAGGCTCTTCATGATAAATACGCTTACATTAAACAATGACAAAATTCTCAATAAGCTTGTAGATTTAGGGCCTTGTGGCAGAACTCCTGCAATATCAAGATCAGATGTAGTGACCACAGGCCATTAAACAATGACAAAATTCTCAATAAACTTGTAGGTGCAGGGCCTTGTGGTACAGCTTTGGCAATATCGAAAACCATCAGAAAAACGATGAGCAAAAAGACTGGGAGCATTACTCTAGCTCCAACACCCTAGTCCAAAGGTTCCTAGAATTTATAAACTCAAATGCTATGGAACAACTTGTTACCACTCCCACAAGAGGGGAAAACATACTGGACCTGATCATCACCAACATGGGGACTCTAGCTCCAGACCAGAAGTGTATCCCTCACTGGTAAGATCAGACCATAAACTAATCTCACTGGATATTCACATCCCGACCCCAGCCCCTGCCCAGAAAACCACAGTGAAAAACTTCTCTAAAGCAAATTTCACACTCCTCAAAACCAAAGTGGAATCCTTCAAAGCCCCCGGGGCCTGTGGAAAATACGGCCCAGACCACAGAATCCTTTATAAACGCATTCTATGAACACCTTCAGGAATGCATGGATCATGCAATCCCAAATAAAACCAAGACCCAATCCTCCAAAGGCAGACGTCCTGTCTGGTGGACCCCAGCCATAAACAAACTATACAATAGAAGGAGGAAGCTACTACATGATAGAGCAAAATCCCAAAAAGGGAAGGCATCTCTGATCAGTATTAGCAAAAAAACTACGGGCACTCATAAAATCGTCTAAGGCCAGCTTAGAGAGAAACATTGCACAGGACACTAAGGATAATCACAAGGCTTTCTTTAGTTATGTTAGGAACCTGGGTGGGAATTCCCAGATATGCTCAGAATTAGTCCAAAATGACAAAAAATACACCGAACCCACAGACATTGCCAACATCCTAGCTGACAGGTTCAGTGCAAACTTCTCCCCCCCTCCCCAGTAAAAGGGCAAATATCTATCCCAGCAGAGTGCTGTCCCCCTGACATCTCAGATGCTCAGGTAAGAGCCGCCCTCTGCAAAGCAAAAAACACAGCATCAATGGGACCAGTGTCCCGGGCTGCGTCCTACATGAACTCCAAGAAGAGCTAAACCCAAACATAAAACTACTGTTCAATCTCAGCCTTACACTACAGGATATGTACCCAGAGTGGCGTACAGCAACGGTGGTCCCTCTCCACAAAGGTGGTGCCTCAATGGATCCTGGAAACTATCGCCCCATAAGCCTGACTAGCTTGGTCTGCAAAGCTATGGAAAGGATCATCATGGACCTTATAAATAAAGATATTGGGGACCTACAGACACTGGATCCTACCCAGTTCGGCTTTGTTAAGGGCAGATCCTGCCTATTAAACCTGGTTGATTTCTTTGAAACAGTCACCAAGGCCATTGACGAGGGGAAGGTGGTCCACATAGCCTACCTGGACCTCGCAAAAGCCTTTGATACAATACCCCACTCGGGCATTATAGATAAGCTCACCAGCTTAAATATAAACCCCTATGTCACTAGATGGGTTGCAAACTGGCTCAAGGACAGAACCCACATGGTTAGAATTGCTGGAGTCATGTCAGACTCCAAACCAGTTACAAGTGGCGTCCCACAAGGCTCAGTCCTGGGACCTCTCTTGTTCGGTATATATTTCTCAGAGGTACAGGCCAACACGGAAGGACTGTGGCTGACCAGGTTCGCAGATGACTGCAAACTGGGTGCCATAATAGAGTCTCCAGCCGACACAAGCATCCTCCAAAAGGGCCTCATAGAAACAGACAACTGGTGCCAGAGCCATGGCCTCAAGCTAAATGCCAAAAAGTGTATAGTCATCCCCTTTGGCAAAAACAAAGTGCCCATAAATTACCACATAAGTGGTAATCCATTAAGTACGGAAGAAGTAATTAGGGACCTGGGGACCCAAGTTGATAGCAATCTCATTTGACAACCACGTAGCCAAAGTGGTTAGAAAAACATTTTATATAGCCCACCTAATCATGAAGGGATTCACGTCTAGATCAGGGGAGGTCATCGTACCTCTTTACTCATCCCTCATCAGGCCCATAATTGAGTACAATGCCCCTTTTGGGATGTACCTTACCAGACACCTGCAGCAACTGGAAAGACCCCAAAAGTACCTCACCAAGAGGATCAAAGGGCTCAAACAGATGCCATATGCTGCCCGGTTAAAGAAACTCCAGCTCTACTCAGTGGCATACCACCTGCTCAGAGGCGATCTGTGTCTGACGTATAAAGCCATGTCCAACCCGAATTAATGGACATGCTGCACCTCAGAAAATCCAAATCCCATCGAGCTACGCTCGAGAGACTTGAACCTCAGCACTGAAATAAATAGGACATGCTGGAGGGACAGATTCATAATCCAGAGGCTCCCTTCACTCTGGAATAAAATCCCAGTCCAGGTTAGGCAGAGTCCCTCATTGACTCTCAAGAGGAATCTTGATGAGTGGATGGGGGTTGGTAGGTTTACCCCGGGTATCACTTCTGTGTCACTGTTAGACAGAGGCACAGTATACTAACCTCAAAAAAGGGCATAGCAAAATTAATTTAAAATGGGTGGCAAAAGCCAAATACACTCTGGCTAGGCTTATAAATGCCCTAGGGCAGATAGCCTAGTATGAACCTATGAACAAAGTTTATTCACTACAAAGAAGTCTGAAAAATGCTGCGTAAAAAACGTTTGCCTAGTACAAGGCTTCTTCAGGCATACTGATGGGCAACAATGTCTATACTTATACAAAAGCATAGTCACATGATCAGATAAATTAGGCTCGTTTCTGGTATTCCTTTAATAAAGATATTAAAGAAGCATAACCATTAGGCTAGGTGCAATATGTGCTCCTAGCTGCAAAATCCAATTAAACTCTTCTTTTTTGGTTTGATCAGTAACACTTCCCCGTAAATTATTATTAATAACTTTCAAAATAGGAAACTTAAAATTATGTTCAGGTCCCTTATCTTTAATATGTTTAAACAGGGCATTCATAACTGTTTTTCTTCTAATCTCAGACAGATGACTGCAAGTGCGGTCTTTTAATCGTTGATTTGTTTTCCACATATAATATATGCTTGACATAAACACATCTAGCCAAATAAACATCTCAAGTTTTGCAATTACCATATGCATTCAAACTGTAGTTTTTCTTAGAAACAGAATGAATAAAAGTCTTACCATTACATATAAAACTACAAAAAACACATCTACCGCATTCAGAGGTTGCCTTCTTATTAGACTGCATCTTTCTATGCAAAAGTGTTTGCTCCTTAAAACGTAATATCTGTTGCACACTTTGACTCTTCTTATAATCAAAATACGGTTTATCCTCAACTACTGTTTGTAACTCTGGTACATCTTGTAAGATGTGCCAATGTTTCATAATTTCTTTAACATTAATCGTTTTTCAGTTGTATGTAAGCAAACATCTAATTTTATGACCTTTACATATGGTAACTACTTTGAGTATTCTCTTAAAAAGGTTAAGCTATAGTGGACCTACATTTTTTAACCTCCTCACATATACTTTGTACTTTTCTCTTATTGCATCCTCTACTCAGAAATTCTTTACTGGTACTATTTAATTGTGTGCACATATTTTCATCAACCATGTTTAACATGGCTACCTAACAGATTTGATTTTTTAACTATATTACCAAACATATAATGTGGGTGCATACTATCACAATGTAAACATGTGTTTCGCTTAGCTGGTTTCTTATATAATCGGGTTCTCAAAGCATTTGTATTTTCCTTGAACACTGTAATATCCAAAAAATCAATGTGCTCTGATGACACTGTTTTCTTAAATTTTAAAAAGGAGCATGTGGACAATAAATAATCATAAAACTCTCAGTACTTCATCTCCAGAATAAAAAAAGAAGTTATGTACTCACCATAACATTCCATGTTTATTGTCCTTGATCTCGCCTTCCTTCTTGCTGTTTGGGTTCGGAGCCAATCCTTGGCTCCTACTTGGCCATATACTATAGCTTGAGAGCTTTTACTGGCTCGAAGCTAGCCTATCCCAGAATGCCTAGCGGTAGTTACCCAGATCTCATTTATGATAACCTAACACTAGACCATATAAAAGATAAGAGATGTACTCTACTTTACATATTCGATGACACCTGCATATAAAGGTGTGATCCCTCCACAAGGTAATAGAGGCAAACAGATTGACCATAAGGAACGGCATAAAGGAAAGCCAGCCAGTATAGCCAATAAAATAAGGGATCCATCTCGATCCTCCAGGAAGGGGGAAGGAGGGGGGGACTTAAGAAGGAAAGCGAGATCAAGGATGACAAACATGGAACATTATGGTGAGTACATAACTTCTTTATGTTATGTTGTCCATATCTCGCCTTCATTCTTGTTGTTTGGGACAGCGTCCCCAGCACTTGATTCTTGGGTGGCTCACTGAAAAAAACTCTTCAGGACCGTGGAACCAAAGGATGCCCTTTTCCCGGAGGCCACATCTATTTTGTAATGAGTCATAAAGGTACGAGGATTAGCCCATGTAGCTGCTGCACAGATCAAATCCAAAGGAAATCCGGCCTGAAAGGCAACAGAGGTAGACAAGGCCCCTTGTAGAGTGACCTTTAATTTTACCTGGAAGTGTTTGTTTACGGAACTCATAGACATGTTTAATAGTGTCTAAAAGCCACTTTGATAAAGTCACCTTTGAGACCGCACAACCTCTTTTATTGTTGGCAAAGGATATGAACAATTAATCAGATTTTCTAAATTCCTTGGTCCTGTGTGAATAGAACTGTAATTGTCTATGAACATCCAAATGATGAAGTGTATATTCTGCCTTGTTGCCATGACTGGGGAAGAACACAGGAAGCTCTATGGATTTATTCAGATATTCAGAACATACCTTGGGTAAGAGAAAGAGGGGCTGATTCTGACAGAAACCCGATGTTTATGGAAAATCAAGTAAGGGGGATGAATAGATAAGGCCTGTAATTCTGAGACTCTTCTAGCTGAGGTAACTGCAACCAAGGAAAGGGTTTTCCAAGTCAGAAACTTGAGCGGACAAGAGGCAGATGGTTCGAAGGGAGGAAGAATCAAAGCATCTAAAACTAAATTTAGATTCCAGGGAGGAAGAGGTTCTCTTACTGGAGGTCTTAATAGGGTAGTGCCTCTTAAGAAAAGCCTTGCATAACCTATGGGACATGATACTGGCACCCATTTCTCCCATACGGAAATTTGAAATGGCAGCTAAGTGAACTCAGATTGTAGCTGCAACTGCTCCTTGATCAAATGTTTCAGTGAGAAATTCAAGAATCTTTGAAATGGGTGCAGCAAAGGATCAACTTGATTTTTGCCTGCCCAACAAGAGAACCTCTTCCATTTACTAGCATAAAGTCTCCTAGTAGTGGGCTTATGGGAGGAAATCAAAACGTGCTGAACTGCCGGGAAAATATCAGTAAGCCTGGGTAAGACCAGAAGTGGAGAAACCAAGTTGTGAGTTTGAGAGTTTGAATGGAAGAATGGAGAGCCCCTGACTGATGTCTCAGAAGATCTGGCACTGGGTCCGGGATCCAAGTCTCCCCTTTCAGGTGAGGCCAAAGGAATAGGAACTATATCTGATGAGGCCAGTAAGGGGCAATGAGTATTAACTTGCAACCCAACGAATGTGCTTCTGAAGAACCTTGGGGATCAGGAGAAAAGGTGGAAAAGTGTAAAGCAGTCCCAGGGGCCAATTGTGAACAAGTGCATCCCTGGGAGGCTGTCCCAGTGGTGGGACTAGGGCAAAGTAGCTGCTGCATTTGTTGTTGAGGGAGGTGGCAAACTGATCGCAGCTCAGCTGGCCCCATTTGCGAAAGATCAAGTCCGCAACTTCCTGCTTCAAGGACCACTCGTGGGGCATCAGGATGGCCTGGCTGAGCTTGTCCACTATCACGTTGGATTTTCCCGGGATGTGCATTACAACCAGAAAGCGCTGGGAAGACATCGCCCATTGCCAAACCTGAAGAGCCTCTCAACAGAAGGGGGTAAGACCTGGTTCCAGCCTGTTTGTTGATGTACCATACTACCGACATTGTCCATTTGAATTACTATAGTCCCCATAGGTAGAGTTCTGAAGTGCTTGTAATGCCAGGAGCACTGCTCTCATCTCCAGGGCATTGATGTGCAAGTGGTACTTGTGTTCCTGCCAAGTCCCTTGAACAGTCTGTCCCAGATAATGCCCCCCCATCCTATCTGGGAAGCGTCTGTGGTCACTGTGGCTACAGGCTGGGGGGGGGGGGAAGAAATGGCCTGCCTATTGTCACCATAGGGGAGTGAAGCCACCACTCCAGATCCCTTTTGCAGGATTCCGTGATTAGAATCTGATGTGACATGGGTAAATCCTGGAATGACCATTGTACAAATAGAAGCCACTGTAGAATTCTCATGTGGAAGCGAGCCATAGGGACCAGAGTGATTGCCGCCGCCATAGAATCCAGTATCTTGAGGACGAATCTTGCTTGAATCCTCCTTTGTGTGAACAGTATGACAACCTGGCAACGGATCGTTAATACTCTTTCTTGAGGCAGCTTTGCTATCATTGCTCTTGTGTCTAAATTTTCCCCTATAAAGGCAATATATTGACAAGGCAACAAGTCAGATTTTTCATAGTTTATGGTGATCGCAAGTTGAGAACAAAACGGATAGTGTATTCCCTTGCCCTGATTAGTTGATGTTCGGTGATGGCAGTAAGGAGCCAGTCGTCTAGATATGGAAACACCGGAATCCTTGACGCCTCAGCTGAGCAACTACTGCCATGCATTTGGTGAACACCTTGGGGCTGTGGTGAGACCAAAGGGAAGAGCTCTGAACAGGTAGTGACTGGCTCCCAGCCGGAACAGTAGATATCTCCTTGACCGTCTGTCCATTTTACATGGTAGTAAGCATCCTGGAGATCGTAGAGCACATCCAATTGTCCTGTTCCAGAAAGGGAAGAATGGATTGCAGTGTTACCATCCAGAACTTTGTTTTCTTGACTGACTTGTTTAGTCTGCTGAGATCCAAAATGGATCTCCAGTCCCGCTTTCTTTGGAACTAAAAAGAACCTTGAGTAAGTTCCAGATCCAATTTGGTCTGC
>NC_056735.1:1406201415-1406303915 GCF_019279795.1 Protopterus annectens
GCAGAAAGCACCACAACAGGATAGAGCAATAGATATCCAAATTAAGGGGAGACTAGTGGAACGGATGCAATTGGTCAGGTGTCATATCAACATATTTTGAAGCATTCCACAGGAAACCAGTATAAACTTTCAGTTGAAGCTAGACAGCAAGGAAAGGAACAGGAAACTGTGAAAACTCTGATGCAGTCAATGCTGAGGAGCAACAGGCCAATGAGTTCCTATATGGCAGAGCAATGGATGGCGCAGGATGAAACTGAAGAGAAGGTGCCACAGGAAGATGCTTTAGAACTTTCTACAGAACGCCCGCAGGAAATGGAAAACAAGGAATGTGCCCTCAGTTTGAAAGAAAATGAACTAAGAGAAGAGTTGCTTGATTTAACAGACATGGATAGATATATTAAGATCAATGAGAGAAATAGACTGCAGAAGGTCAATAAAACTCAAATATCAGAAGTCTGAAAACAAATGAATGCAGTAATTAGGACTGTCCATAGAGATCCACGAGATATAACAGAAGTAAACAGGATATATTACTGTGCTGTTAAATTAATAACTGTAAGTTCTACCACAAGAACACAGGGTAGCAGGGGAAAGGAAGGGGAGAAACTGAATACCATCATGGAAGTATTGAATAGAGAAAACTATAAAGCAATTAAGACAAGAACTGTCACTGTTAGAAGACTATAGAAGAGGGAAAAGATAAAAAAAATACTAAGAAAGACAGATGTGATAAAAGCAATGCGCAGTATTACAACAGACCAGCATCGCTCATGCACTATTGCGAATAAACTAAAAATTTCAGCACAGGTGGAAAAACTTATAAGATACACAGATAAATATAAAGGAAAAGTACAAAATAAGTAATTTATTGCTGACCCAAAAATGTTTTATAGAGAAGTGGGAAACAAGATAAAAGGAATTGAAAGACTGCCAAAAAAGAAGACATATATTTTGGAGAAGTATCTATGAAGATCCTGTGGAACATAAAGATGCGAAATGGACAGAAGTAAAAGAAAGAAGAAAAAGTTTAAAAGTTCAGAATATGAAATGGGATGAAGTAACAGCCAGAGAGATTGAAGCAAAGTTAAGAAAAGTCTCTAATTGGAAAACCCCAGGCTGAGATGCAGTATTTAACTTTTACTTAAAAGTATTAACATCTTTGCACGAAGATTTAGCCATGAGTAAGAACTATTTATATGCCCACCCGAACAGACACCAACCTGGCTAACAGGCAAAACAATGCTCCTACTTAAGAGTGAACCTACAAGCTACCCTAAAAATTGTAGGACAATAACTTCTCTTCCGACGACGTATAAACCATACCTGGGAATTGAAGCGGACAGAGTTTATAGTCATTTAGAAGAAAACTCAATTATGGCAAAAGAACAAAGGGGCAATAAAAGAAAGTCATATGGAACAAAGGATCAGTTGCTGTTAAATGAAGTCATACTGGAGAACTGTAAAAAGGGAAGAACCTAAGTATGGCATGGATTGACTATAAAAAAGCATTTGATAGTATCCCACATTCATGGATAAGAGAGTGCTTAAAAATGTATAAGACACACCCTACACTGATGGACTACATTACAATGACCATGAAACAGTGGCAGACCACTTTGCAATTAAGCCATGATAAAGGATAGATTATTATCCGAGGGATAAAACTTCAAAGGGGATATTCCAGGATGATTCTCTGTCACTGTTGCTATTCTGCCTTGCCATTAACCCATTAAGAAGTTTACTTAACAGCTTAAGCCATGGCTAAAATCTGGCTCCTAGAAAACAAAGTGTAAAGGCTTCTCATCTTCTCTTTGTCTAAAACGTATAGTTCATCAGATGAGGAACTGAAAGCACAGCTGCAGGTTGTCAAAACTTTTTCAGAAGATATAAGAATGTCATTTGGTCTTGATAAGTGTGCAAAAGTAACCTTTAAACAGGAAAACTGCAACACCAGGAAAATATCGGTTTGGGACAAGAATGTGACATAAAATAACTTGAGGAAGAGGGAGTGTATAAATATTTGGGAAATGATGAAGGATCAGCTATAAAACATGAACAAATGTGAATACAACTTAGTAAGGAATACTTCAGAAGACTTTAATTTTGAAAACAGCACTGACATCTAGGAACAAATTTGAAGGTATAAACCAATTTGCTCTTCCTGTCCTAACTTACACTTTTGGAGTGACTGACTGCAGGGACGTCAGGAGGCATACGCACTGTACTGATTTCAGTACAACTTTTTTAGAAGGGGGTAGCTTTTTTGAAAAAAAAAAAAAAACGTACATATTTAAAGGGTGTTGGCTCCTTTAAGAAGGATACCTTAAAGGAAGTGAGCTCACATCATGTCCAGTCTCGCAAATGGATTATCGGAAGAAATTGGTGTGTGTTTCTCTCGCAACAATTGAAGTAAGTGAGGAGGATACCTTAAAGGAAGTGAGCTCACATCACGTCCAGAGCGGGAATCTCTCTCGCAAATGGATTATCGCAATTGAAGTAAGTGTGTACAAATGGAGTGTGTGTTTACAATCTCTCTCACAAATGGAGTGAAGTAAGTGTGTGTTTACAATCTCTCTCACAAATGAAGTAAGTGTGTGTTTACAATCTCACTCGCAAATGAAGTAAGTGTGTGTTTACAAATTAGTTACTATTTGCTGACTGGTATATCCCACACCTTCATCCCCCCCACCCCGAGACAGTTACTTCCCTCAAATAATAGAGTGCTGTACTAAGACACAAATGCATACTGGTACACAAAAACGGTAATAATGTATGCAAGGATCAGACGTGTTTGAACGGTGTATAGTATTCAGCAGAATAGCCCCATATGCAGTGGTACACTTTATCTTTATAGCACAATATTTCATTCATGCAGTTCCATGCATCACATACACAGATGCACATAAGCATATGCATGCATATTTGTCTATGTTTATGTACAATTCTAACATAAACACTCAAGTTACCCTGCTACACACCCTTGCCCGAACGTGTTTCGTGACTTTAGATTTCTGGACACTTATATTACTAGTCACCCAGGCTGCTTATGCTTTGCTCCCTGTCCAGATGACACTTTTGTGGTACAAGCACTCATGATACTACACCTGTGAAAGGTGAACAGGCTGCTGCAATTGCTTTGCCTGTCAGGATTCCACTTTTGCTTCTGTGGTACTGCATATTTGAAGGGGGCACAGGCTACTATGATGGTGCTTCCTGCCTGGGTGACACTTTTGTTCCACAAGCACTCATGGTGTTGCATATTTGAATTATGTACAGGCTGCTATGGTTGTGCTTCCTGCCAAGATTACACTTTTGTAATACAAGTACTTTCAGTACTGCATATTTAAAGGATGCACAGACTGCTGTGGTTGTGGTCTCTGCTAGGATTACTCCTGCATTGCACAAACACTTGTGGTACTGCAGATTTTAAGGGTACGTAGGCTGCTTTGGTTGTGCTCCCCACCAGGACTACATTTCTATTGGACAAACACTTTTGGTACTGCATATTTAAAGGATGTACAGGCTGCTGTGCTTGTGGTCCCTGGTAGGATTACTCCTGTGTTACACAAACACTTGTGGTACTGCATATTTAAAGGGTGCACAGGCTGCTCAGGTTGTACTCCCTGCCAGGACTGCATTTCTGTTGCACAAACACTTGTGGTACTGCATATTTAAAGGGTGCACAGGCTGCTCAGGTTGTACTCCCTGCCAGGACTGCATTTCTGTTGCACAAACACTTGTGGCACTGCTTACTTAAAGGGTGCACAGGCTGATTTGCTTGTGCTCCTTGCCTGGATGACACTGTTGTAGCAAAAGCGCTCATAGTGCTACATCTATGAAGGGTGGGCAGGCTATTCCACTTGTATTCCTTGCTTAGATTACAATTTTGTGGCAACCTCTGAGTAAAAAGAAGATGCACTGTGTACTGTAACCAACAGTGTCTGTATGGACCAACGGTGCCCGTAACATGCACTAGCTTTGTCACTATCATCTATGGACACCACACCCTTTCACTTATTTTCTTGCTCTCTAAGAATGTCTTACTTAGCAACTCTTATAAGTTTTTGTTTGCTGCTTTCATGGCTAAAACAATACTTATGAAATTTACACCAGTACTGTGCCTCTGCATTTACAGTACTGTATTTCCCTAATAACTATTTTCTGCTAATTTTCATAACTTGATCATATATTCAGTCACAACTTCTGTATGCTTTTTATGAGATCCAAATATGTATCTCTAAATTAATTCATTAGTTTTGAGGTTAAATAATTATAGTAAGTTTACTAGTTGCCTGCAGGTGTTTTCACTTGGTTTCACATGGACCGAAGATCTTTCATTAAGCTGTAGCTTAGAGTTTCACAAATACACAAAAGTACAGATCTCTTCCTATATTCATTTGTAATCTAACTTGCAACATAAAACGATACATATTACACAATATCCCTCCCAACAAATGAGTTCTTACTATGTAATTTTACATTAAATATTTACAAGGCCATATCAGTGAGATGAGAATTTAAAGTATGAAATCTGGTTTCTATTACAGGCTGACAAGGAGTCTTCTATTTACTAAACAAGAGGATAAGAACACCAAAGCTGCATCAGATTTTCGAGACAAAGTTGATTTCAGAAAAAAAAGTAGTCTGAAAGACAAGCACAATTGGCTAAAAATAAATAAATAAAAGTAAGACACTGGCTTTTTTCATAGTACCACACTGTCTTTGGAATTTCTCAAATAACATTTGCAATAGCCAATAGGAATCTAACAGCTCAATCAAGCTGTTCACCTAATCCATTTAGAAACAGGTTTCCATTACACTTTCAGGAGGACATCACCTTGAACCAGTGAGCTAAGTCTAACATACTACCATGTTTTGCAGTTTCTTCCTACTGTCTTGTGGGAACCAAATTCAAGTTCCAGCATGAGAAAGAAACATATGTATATATGTATATATATATATATATATATATATATATATATATATATATATATAGAATTGGGGAAAGACACTTATAAATATTTTAAAAAACCTTTTATGTATAAAGAATGATAAAACTGTACATATACAAGTGCACTTAAATTAAGCATTATTCAGGTGAATTCTAACATATGAGCACTGTTCTGTTTTTTTTTTTTTTTGCAGCCCGCAGGACCAAGTCTGATGGCTATTCTATTTGCTCCAAATTAGCTCATTTATTCCATACTTGTGGAAGCCAGGGATTCTTAGGCAGACAAGAGCTTTGTTCTTCCATGGGAATCACCAACGAGCTCATCCACTTGTGACAAAAGAGTTATGTAGAAGGGAGTGGGCTTACTGTGTCCCCCAGCCGAGCACCCCTTCCATGCAGTAGCATGGTGAAACTTACTATAGTTGTTCTCTTAGCTCACAGTGCATCTTGCACATTACATCGGGGGTGGGGTGGGCTGAAGCTCCTCTAAGTAAACACCTAGTGTTTCTGTTAGGTGTTACTTGTAGTGAGCCAGAGATGGCTCCTCCCCAGGATGAGTAAGCTGGCAGCAGCCACTAACTTGCATCCTTTCCCTGTCATCTCCCATATGTGCCTAACCCATAATTTGAACACATCTGCAACAAAGTCAGAACTGTATTCCCTTATGCTGTGGAGAGGCTTATGACTACCTATATTAATTAAGCTATTTATTCACTTAGAGTGCTAAACAAAGCATCCTTTATGATGCATTTGTAAGTAGTAGTTCATTCTCATAGTTCCAGGCTATGTCTAATGCAAAACTTATCTTGTGTCTTTGTGCTTTAACAGAATGAAATGCCTTAAACGGACGCTACATATTTTGATGTTTTACCTATTTTTCATATTTTTTTCATCATTGAGTCCTTTCTGTTGACCAAGTCAGTTTTCTCTGAACATCTTACACTGATAACAATCAAAACTAGCTTCAATGCAGCTTGCAGAATCTTGAAATCAGTCATTCATAAATGTAAGCTAAGTTATGAAGAAAATCTTGTTTCTGGCAACAAGAATCCTAAAATTTTCTACAGTTATACACACTCTGTTCATGACTGTTACACTCATATGTGTATGTCCTCTTTCTAACAGTAGTACTTTAGTAAGCAACCCTGTTGATATGGCTAATGTTCTTTTATTTTTATTCCCCAAGCACTTTGTTAACTTGTTTACCAGTGCCAACCTTCTGGCTCCAACTTGTCCTGTTAGTATGGACATCTTGAACTCACTGACTTCTCAAGATAACACCCATCATTGTTCAGATTCTTTAGTTTGTCCTTATATTACTGAAAACATGGTTAGTGCTTCCTTAAGGAAAATAAAAAATGTTAACAGTGTCAGTGTGCCAAATAAGAAATCTTGCTTATTATTTAAGCATCTTGGCTCAAGTATCATTTTAACACTCTCTTTTAAAATGCTTTGGAAAAAGGTATATCATTCCACTTTATGAAAATGGGAGTTGTATTGTGGACAATTACCACCCTGTCACTCTAACTTCCTTGTTCTGCAAATGTTTCAAAAAATGCCTTTTGAACTTACTTGATGGTAATCCCCATTATGGTGCTATGATAGATTTCTATCAACATGGCTCTATGAAAAATTGTTCTACTTTTATTTGCCTACTCAATTTTTATGATCATTTTTACAGGGCTGTGGATAATGGACTAGATGTTATTATGGTATATGTAGCTCTCTCTGAAGCATTTGATAGTGTGACACAAAGTATTATAGAATGCATGATGAAACATGGTAATAACTTTATATTAGACTGGATTAGTTAATGACTTTCTAAAAGGTGATTTATGGCAGCTATGTTCACACTGGGCTGATGTTTACTCATGGGTTCCTCATGGTAAATCTGTTTAGGTCTGGCACTTTTCAACATGACATTTTCCTTTCTGCTACACACAAAAGTATTTTGACTGCCAAATATGGAAATGATATCAAGTTAGGATCAGTTTCTAGTAATGACACTGATTATAATAGGTTCATCAACCACCTTTCTAGTAAAGTAAAATGGCTTAATAGGAATGGAATTAACTTCAGTTTAAGTAAATGCCATGTCATGATTTTTGGGCCCCTAAAAACCAGTCATTACATCTTATTAGAGAACACTTATTTTGGGAGTCCTTCCTTATGTAAATATCTTAGTTCTGTATTGTGCCAAACTAAATTTTAAAGCAAATGCTTCAGTGGTCAGATATAAAGTCATAAAAGTATGTGTCCAAGTTTTCAATCTAGATCAACTGCTTTACTTACAAATTACTTGTAATTTAAGTTAGGTCGGTTACTGAGTCAAATGATATGTTTTGCTCCTACTTGGAGGTTGATTTAATTCTCCTTGGGAAAATAAAAAAATATATATACTATACACCTATGTGATGTTTAAGATCTTAACAATTCTGTCAGACTTCAATCATTGGACTCATTTTCCATTCATTACCTTTTTATAAGGGACAGATTATGTTTAGGATTCAATGCTTTACACAACAGAATCTGTTACAATCTCTCTCGCAAATGGGGGGGGGTGTTTACAATCTCTCTCACAAATAAAGTAAATTTGTGCGTGTGTGAGCGGGAATCTCTCTCGCAAATGGATTATCGCAATTGAATAAGTGTGTGCAAATGGATTATTGGACAAATGGAGTGTGTGTTTACAATCTCTCTCGCAAATGAAGTGTGTGTGTTTACAATCTCTCTTGCAAATGAAGTGTGTGTGTGTGTGTGTGTGTGTGTGTGTGTGTGTGTGTGTGTAAATGCCCCCACATAATACACCTGCTGGCTATAGGTTTTCAGGCTCAAACCCTGTACCTTTGCTTCAGGGTAAGAACAGCCTAAAGTCCCCAACCACCACCATTTCTGAACTTTGTTCAGATTTGCTTTTCTAATGGTTGTAAGCCATGGTGAGAACTGAAGTTGTATTTCTCCCATTATTGTTTTTGATGTTTGTCCAGGTTTTTTGTGCTAAGGTGTGAAGTGAGAACTGAATTTGTATTCCCTCATTATTGGCTTTGTTTGTCCAGGTTTTTGTGCTAACAGGTTGAGAGCTATCTAAATGATAGCCATTAAGTTTGTCTTCCTATTTTTCAAACTGCTGATTTAGCATAGTGGTATGTTGCACTGACTATAGTGCATATGGTTCTGGGTTTAAGACATGCATGGTGATAACACAGCATTTTATTCTAGCAACTTTTCAAAATTATACAAGCAATGTTTAAAATGTGTCCCTGTTTTTTGGCTTTTGCCCCCCCCCCCCAATAAATGTTGGCTTTTTCCAGATTTCTTGTGCTGCAAAGTTCAGAGATACAGCTGAGTGTCAACATTTTACAAGGAGCTGAGAGCTGCAGGGGAACTTAAGTTTACTGCTGCTTATGCAGAGTCTGCTTGTACTGTTAACAGCACAACAGGTAGTGTACTTGCTTTTGATGCAGAAGGCTGTGGGTTCTTCTCCCACAGTAGGTAGATGCATTGCTGATACTGTACTGTGTTGTAAAAGGGGGTGGACGCTGTAGTCTGTTTTGGTGAAGATATCTAGTAGTAACTATGAACCTGTTATCAGTTTGCCATCCATTCCCTTTTGCAATATTACTAGCGTATCACTGTTTTTAATGCAACATAGGCAATTTATTCCTCGAGGGCAACAGGCACATTATTTGTAGATGAAACCATGAAATATAAAGTTGTGTGTTAGCAGCAGCCTCTTCATTAGTTACAGATTTCTCTAATGTGGAATTATGTAGATGGCTTTTACTAGTTCAGAGATTGTGCATATTTACTGATACTGGTGGACTGTAGAAGTTTGAGTAGACTTTTATGATGGAAGGTGTATCAAAGAGCACGTGTATGTTTCATGTGCAAGGGGCCTATGATTTGAAAACAGCCCAAAGTTAATCTTTATCTGCCACTGGTAAAATGTATTTTCTTTGAATGTGGGTTTCAATGCTGTTTCAATGAATGTGAGTTTCAAGGGCAGAGAAGTTTTAATGCCAAGTCTAGTTTCATTGTGAGACTGCATTGCTTTGTTTAGCAGATATTTATTGGTGTTCGTACTGTAAAATGCAAAACAAAACCTTTTCTGGCAAATCATTTAGGAATGAAGTCACTAAATAATGACCGACGTTAAGTTTCAGATGTCATAATCTTCAGAAAAATGCATGCTAAAGCAAGACCTGATATTCTAGCAACTGTCTTAAGTTTATACAAGGTCAATTTTTAGTACTGTCTGTATGTTCCCCCAATATATTTGGCCTGGTCCAGATTTCCTGCATTAAGAGGTTGAGAGGTATGTGCAAATAAATTGCTTTATAGAATTAGGAATACCCAAACCTCTCAACTGTCCCCAATTCTGGCTCAAAATGTTGCTCTCCCCCTAATAATCTCTCCGCAAAATAGCAATTTTGGAAGAAAACGTGGAGGGTTTACTTTTATAAATAACTGTAATGATCAGAGTTATACATTACTTTTATTTCAGAAATGCACGTAGATTCTCTAATTTTGTCAGCTGCTCTAAGTTAACTGTGCTCATATTAAAATGGTGTCCCTTCTTTGACAGGTTCCCAGCTGTATTGTCTGGCAATTTTATATTTTTGCATCACATTTTTAGTCCGTTTTTCATAAAATTGCGTTTTTCTGGCAAATTAGTGGCAAATTGTTAAAGACTGAAGTTAGAAAATAATGGCAGACATTTGAGTATCAGATTTCATACCTTTCAGAAAATTAGTACTAATGCAAGACCTACTACTATTCTATTATCTTTCTAAGTTTATAAGAGCAATATTTAAAAAAATGTCCTTATTTTTGGGCCTTTGCCTCAGTTTTATTTATGAATTTGTCGCTCTAAGAGGTTGAGAGGTAGGTGTGTGTGTGTGTGTGTGTGTGGTAGGTAGGTAGCATACCTCTCAACTGTCCAAATTTTGCAGAATGTCCAGATTTTTGCCCCATATTTTTTGTCTGTTCCTCATAAATTTTGTGATTTTCTAGAAAATCATTGAAGGCTGAAGTTGCTAAATAATGACAGACATTTGAGTTTCAGACTTCATGTCCTTTAGAAAAATTCATACTAGCATAAATCCTGTTATTCTAGCAACTTTCTCATACTAGCACAAATCCTGTTATTCTAGCAACTTTCTAAGTTCATGAGAGTATTATTTAATATCTGTCCCTGTTTATTTTAGGCTTTGTCCATATTTCTTGCACTAAGAGGTAGGTAGGGGTGTGTGTGTGAATGAAACATCCTAGTTAGGGGTAGCAGGTGGTTAGTAATTTACTCAAGCTCAAAACCTGTACCTTAGTTACAGAAAACAAAAGCATAAATTCTCTACCCCAACTACCATGCTGCATTTTTCAAAGAACTGACATTTCAGGTTAATTTTCAATTCAAGGAACCGAGTTTGAGTGAATTTATATTATTTTACTGAAGAGGCATTACAGCGAATGCCTCTTCATCGACACTAAAAAGCGAACCGTGAATTACGAGAATGGCCGTAGCTTGGCTGGGGAGGGGGTAGCAGTTTGAGAGCTGTGAGCACAAATTTGAAAATCCTAGCTACAACCCTGACTGACGGGCCCCAAAACGTGTTGGATAGACTGATGCTTCATACTCACCAAATGATTTATAAAAATCAGTGTACACCAAGATTATATATTCACCATTCCGAAGGAGGGATGGGCCTCCTTGAAAATGATTACATGTATAGATATGCAATTGTGGGACTCCACACATCAGCTGACCTCACAAGACCCAAATGCAGTGAAAGTTTTGAAGCATGAGAATAAATCTAAGGCGACGTTTCTACTTAATTTAGCAGAAGCATATTGGGGTCAAGCAAGACTGATAATCAAACCAGTAGTAGATAAAAATCAGGCAGCAACTGAATGTGCCAAAATACAAAACAAAGAGTATAAGGTGAAAGACCAGATGAGAAGGCAAGAAATGTGGAAAAAGCATAAATATAGTTGGGAGTATAGAAAACTTCTGGAAGAATCTCATTTTGATCAGGAACGAATGCAGGAATGGTTAAGGAGAGGCAAATTCAAGCCAAGAGATGAAAGGTTAATACTGGCAGCCCAAGATAGTGGACTACGTACACACTGGTTTAGAAAGTCCACTGAACATGTGGGAGAAACAGACAAATGTAGGTTTCGTAAAACCGAACTGGAAAAAGTCACACACCTTGTTGCTGACTGTGACATATTAATGGCAGAAGAACTGTAGACTGAAAGGCATAATAATATGGCAAGACTGCTGCACTGGGGATTGTGCAAACATTATGGTACTGATGTGACTAAAAAACACTGGAAATATGAGCCAGAAACCATCATAGAAAATGATGAAGTTTATATCACATAGGATCATCCATTACCAACAGTTCAAAACATAGATGCTAGAAAACCGGACATAGTGGTCCAAGAAAAGAAGACAAAAGTAGCATTGATCATTGAAATCGCCACACCCAGTGACTACAGTGTCTTGCGTACAGAGAGACACAAAGTCATAAAATATCAGTATCTGCAGGCAGAAACGAAAGCCATGTGGAAGAAAGAAACCCAGGCAGTTCCAATACAATAAAAAATAAAAAAAAAACAGTTAATGGGATAAGGAGCTCTAATAGAATTCACATCCACAGTTGCTTGGTGATGTTCTTTCTCCTCTATTTGTGTGATAACCATTTTCTGGGGTGTTAAACCATTAATGATGGCATCATCCCTCTGATGAGGTGCTACGGATGTCTCACTGGAAGGGCGTCATCTTCTATTCTCAACCCGATTGGTTGAGGATGTTAACACTGCTTCACTATACAAAATGATGTTCTATGGTTAACATCAGTTCTTGGACAGGGTAATGTGTCAGGATTTTGCTCATTTACACCACAATGATTAATCTTGTGATTATTGCCTTTATCTCTGGACCAAACAAAAAAGGTACCTTGTTTAAAGTCATTTAAGTCACTTAAGTTTCTTTCTTTTGGTCTTTATAAGCCATTTCTCATACACCAACACACAATCTCTTGCATTTCATACAGTAAGTATGAATGATTGAGCTCAATCATGGGAAATTAACTTAGCATATGTTGTTTCGATCTTGATTTGTAATTGCTGTTCAATTGGATGGGAAAAAAAGCATTCATCAGCTCCATGTACCTGAAGCAGCAGCAAAGATTTATAAGCTGCTACCTCCATAAAAGATCATGTCAATTTATAAGTGAGAGAAATCAGTTTATAACCAGAATAAAGCAATTAAAAGATGCAAGTAAAACAGGCAGTCATTTCATGAGACTAAATAACTGGCATATACATTGTAGTCAACTGGTCAACCAAAAGGGGACAGTGGCCAGCTTAGTACGAGTTCCTTAGAGTGCATGGACTATCACACAGGGACATTCAATCACACAGCAGGCATCTTTTTAACAGATGAAAGTTAATACCCAGCAAGGTTCTTCATGATAAATACGCTTACATTAAACAATGAGAAAATTCTCAATAAGCCTGAAGGTGTAGGGCCTTGTGGCATATCTTTGGCAATATTGAGGTCAGATGTAGTGACAGTAGGCTCTGCTCTATGAAGGAAGATAGTGGACGAGTGTAAGAAGAGACAGTGAAGGGATATTTAGCAAAACATTCTACTACAGAGACCCTTCCATTACCAGGTCAATTTATAAGTGAGGGCAATCAGTTTATAATGGGCACAAAGGAATTAACACAGAGATATGAGTAAAACAGGTGGTGTCATTTCCTGAGACTGAATAAATGGCATATGCAGTGTAGTCTACTGGTCAAGCAAAAGGGGATAGTGGCTAGCTTAGTATGAGGTCCTTAGAGTGCATGGACTATTACACAGGGATCAAATAAGTATACAAAATCCAACCACGTAGAATAAAAACAACAGGAACCAGCCCACAGCTCGAGCAAGACGTTAGTTCAACAAAATGTGCTCACAAATAAAAACACATGAAGTTTATTTCCACAAAATAAAATCCAGCTGTACACTAATCCAATGGTTTTTTTGACAAATTTAGACACGTTTTTTACCATTCTTTTCGGGTATTTTCTATCCAAAAACATCTGTGAAATGATATCTACTTCTTTTTCCATACTCTCTTTGGAAGATGACATCCTCGCTGCCCGAATAAATTGTCCCTTAAGCACATTCCTAAAAATGTGTTGAGGGTGGCAACTACCAAATTCTATATAATCGTTTGAAAAGGTGGATTTTCTGTATATTTTTGAAGCAAATCCTTCAGGGGTAGTACTTATAAAAGTATCTAAATAGGCAATGCCTAATTTGTCCATCTTGTATGTAAATCTTAAAAAATTAGTGCTTGAATTGATATAGCATGATGAAACATGGTAATAACTTTATATTAGACTGGATTAGTTAATGACTTTCTAAAAGGTGATTTATGGCAGCTATGTTCACACTGGGCTGATGTTTACTCATGGGTTCCTCATGGGAAATCTGTTTAGGTCTGGCACTTTTCAACATGACATTTTCCTTTCTGCTACACATAAAAGTATTTTGACTGCCAAATATGGAAATGATATCAAGTTAGGATCAGTTTCTAGTAATGACACTGATTATAATAGGTTCATCAACCACCTTTCTAGTAAAGTAAAATGGCTTAATAGGAATGGAATTAACTTCAGTTTAAGTAAATGCCATGTCATGATTTTTGGGCCCCTAAAAACCAGTCATTACATCTTATTAGAGAACACTTATTTTGGGAGTCCTTCCTTATGTAAACATCTTAGTTCTGTATTGTGCCAAACTAAATTTTAAAGCAAATGCTTCAGTGGTCAGATATAAAGTCATAAAAGTATGTGTCCAAGTTTTCAATCTAGATCAACTGCTTTACTTACAAATTATTTGTAATTTAAGTTAGGTCAGTTACTGAGTCAAATGATATGTTTTGCTCCTACTTGGAGGTTGATTTAATTCCCATTGGGAAAATAAAAAAATATATATACTATACACCTATGTGATGTTTAAGATCTTAACAATTCTGTCAGACTTCAATCATTGGACTCATTTTCCATTCATTACCTTTTTATAAGGGACAGATTATGTTTAGGATTCAATGCTTTACACAACAGAATCTGTTACAATCTCTCTCGCAAATGGGGGGGGGTGTACAATCTGTCTCACAAATAAAGTAAATTTGTGCGTGTGTGAGCGGGAATCTCTCTCGCAAATGGATTATCGCAATTGAATAAGTGTGTGCAAATGGATTATTGGACAAATGGAGTGTGTGTTTACAATCTCTCTCGCAAATGAAGTGTGTGTGTTTACAATCTCTCTCGCAAATGAAGTGTGTAAGTGTGTGTGTGTGTAAATGCCCCCACATAATACACCTGCTGGCTATAGGTTTTCAGGCTCAAACCCTGTACCTTTGCTTCAGGGTAAGAACAGCCTAAAGTCCCCAACCACCACCATTTCTGAACTTTGTTCAGATTTGCTTTTCTAATGGTTGTAAGCCATGGTGAGAACTGAAGTTGTATTTCTCCCATTATTGTTTTTGATGTTTGTCCAGGTTTTTTGTGCTAAGGTGTGAAGTGAGAACTGAATTTGTATTCCCTCATTATTGGCTTTGTTTGTCCAGATTTTTTGTGCTAAGAGGTTGAGAGCTATCTAAATGATAGCCATTAAGTTTGTCTTCCTATTTTTCAAACTGCTGATTTAGCATAGTGGTATGTTGCACTGACTATAGTGCATATGGTTCTGGGTTTAAGACATGCATGGTGATAACACAGCATTTTATTCTAGCAACTTTTCAAAATTATACAAGCAATGTTTAAAATGTGTCCCTTTTTTTGGCTTTTGCCCCCCCCCCCCACCAATAAATGTTGGCTTTTTCCAGATTTCTTGTGCTGCAAAGTTCAGAGATACAGCTGAGTGTCAACATTTTACAAGGAGCTGAGAGCTGCAGGGGAACTTAAGTTTACTGCTGCTTATGCAGAGTCTGCTTGTACTGTTAATAGCACAACAGGTAGTGTACTTGCTTTTGATGCAGAAGGCTGTGGGTTCTTCTCCCACAGTACGTAGATGCATTGCTGATACTGTACTGTGTTGTAAACTGGGGTGGATGCTGTAGTCTGTTTTGGTGAAGATATCTAGTAGTAACTATGAACCTGTTATCAGTTTGCCATCCATTCCCTTTTGCAATATTACTAGCGTATCACTGTTTTTAATGCAACATAGGCAATTTATTCCTCGAGGGCAACAGGCACATTATTTGTAGATGAAACCATGAAATATAAAGTTGTGTGTTAGCAGCAGCCTCTTCATTAGTTACAGATTTCTCTAATGTGGAATTATGTAGATGGCTTTTACTAGTTCAGAGATTGTGCATATTTACTGATACTGGTGGACTGTAGAAGTTTGAGTAGACTTTTATGATGGAAGGTGTATCAAAGAGCACGTGTATGTTTCATGTGCAAGGGGCCTATGATTTGAAAACAGCCCAAAGTTAATCTTTATCTGCCACTGGCAAAATGTATTTTCTTTGAATGTGGGTTTTAATGCTGTTTCAATGAATGTGAGTTTCAAGGGCAGAGAAGTTTTAATGCCAAGTCTAGTTTCATTGTGAGACTGCATTGCTTTGTTTAGCAGATATTTATTGGTGTTCGTACTGTAAAATGCAAAATAAAACCTTTTCTGGCAAATCATTTAGGAATGAAGTCACTAAATAATGACCGACGTTAAGTTTCAGACGTCATAATCTTCAGAAAAATGCATGCTAAAGCAAGACCTGATATTCTAGCAACTGTCTTAAGTTTATACAAGGTCAATTTTTAGTACTGTCTGTATGTTCCCCCAATATATTTGGCCTGGTCCAGATTTCCTGCATTAAGAGGTTGAGAGGTATGTGCAAATAAATTGCTTTATAGAATTAGGAATACCCAAACCTCTCAACTGTCCCCAATTCTGGCTCAAAATGTTGCTCTCCCCCTAATAATCTCTCCGCAAAATAGCAATTTTGGAAGAAAACGTGGAGGGTTTACTTTTGTAAATAACTGTAATGATCAGAGTTATACATTACTTTTATTTCAGAAATGCACGTAGATTCTCTAATTTTGTCAGCTGCTCTAAGTTAACTGTGCTCATATTAAAATGGTGTCCCTTCTTTGACAGGTTCCCAGCTGTATTGTCTGGCAATTTTATATTTTTGCATCACATTTTTGGTCCGTTTTTCATAAAATTGCGTTTTTCTGGCAAATTAGTGGCAAATTGGAAAAAGTCACACACCTTGTCGCTGACTGTGACATATTAATGGCAGAAGAACTGTAGACTGAAAGGCATAATAATATGGCAAGACTGCTGCACTGGGGATTGTGCAAACATTATGGTACTGATGTGACTAAAAAACACTGGAAATATGAGCCAGAAACCATCATAGAAAATGATGAAGTTTATATCACATAGGATCATCCATTACCAACAGTTCAAAAGATAGATGCTAGAAAACCGGACATAGTGGTCCAAGAAAAGAAGACAAAAGTAGCATTGATCATTGAAATCGCCACACCCAGTGACTACAGTGTCTTGCGTACAGAGAGACACAAAGTCATAAAATATCAGTATCTGCAGGCAGAAACGAAAGCCATGTGGAAGAAAGAAACCCAGGCAGTTCCAATAGTAGTAGTAGAAGCAACGGGTCTTATAAAAAAGAATCTATAATCGTACTTAGATATGTTACCAATCCATGTAACCCCGTACGTAGCTCGTACAAAACTCAGGCCTTTTGAAAGCATGGATAGCTCATCTGCAGTTAAAATATAGTTAAAACCAGTTTGCTCATGATTTCATTTTTTGGCTGTGGGTTACTGGTCTCCACAGCTACTGTTTTCTTTGCCTTGCTCTGTACTTCCTTTGTGGCTTCTGTTCTGTCATTGGAAATGGTTCTTACAATAAAAAATAAAAAAAAACAGTTAATGGGATAAGGAGCTCTAATAGAATTCGCATCCACAGTTGCTTGGTGATGTTCTTTCTCCTCTATTTGTGTGATAACCATTTTCTGGGGTGTTAAACCATTAACGATGGCATCATCCCTCTGATGAGGTGCTACGGATGTCTCACTGGAAGGGCGTCATCTTCTATTCTCAACCCGATTGGTTGAGGATGTTAACACTGCTTCACTATACAAAATTATGTTCTATGGTTAACATCAGTTCTTGGACAGGGTAATGTGTCAGGATTTTGCTCATTTACACCACAATGATTAATCTTGTGATTATTGCCTTAATCTCTGGACCAAACAAAAAAGGTACCTTGTTTAAAGTAATTTAAGTCACTTAAGTTTCTTTCTTTTGGTCTCTATAAGCCATTTCTCATACACCAACACACAATCTCTTGCATTTCATACAGTAAGTATGAATGATTGAGTTCAATCATGGGAAATTAACTTAGCATATGTTGTTTCGATCTTGATTTGTAATTGCTGTTCAATTGGATGGAAAAAAAAGCATTCATCAGCTCCATGTACCTGAAGCAGCAGCAAAGATTTATAAGCTGCTACCTCCATAAAAGATCATGTCAATTTATAAGTGAGAGAAATCAGTTTATAACCAGAATAAAGCAATTAAAAGATGCAAGTAAAACAGGCAATCATTTCATGAGACTAAATAACTGGCATATACATTGTAGTCAACTGGTCAACCAAAAAGGGACAGTGGCCAGCTTAGTATGAGTTCCTTAGAGTGCATGGACTATCACACAGGGACATTCAATCACACAGCAGGCATCTATTTAACAGATGAAAGTTAATACCCAGCAAGGTTCTTCATGATAAATACGCTTACATTAAACAATGACAAAATTCTCAATAAGCCTGAAGGTGTAGGGCCTTGTGGCATATCTTTGGCAATATTTAGGTCAGATGTAGTGACAGTAGGCTCTGCTCTATGAAGGAAGTTAGTGAACGAGTGTAAGAAGAGACAGTGAAGGGATATTTAGCAAAACATTCTACTACAGAGACCCTTCCATTACCAGGTCAATTTATAAGTGGGGGCAATCAGTTTATAATGGGCACAAAGGAATTAACACAGAGATATGAGTAAAACAGGTGGTGTCATTTCCTGAGACTGAATAAATGGCATATGCAGTGTAGTCTACTGGTCAAGCAAAAGGGGATAGTGGCTAGCTTAGTATGAGGTCCTTAGAGTGCATGGACTATTACACAGGGATGTTCAATCACACAGCAGGCATGTATTTAACTGATTAAAGTTAAAATGCAACAAGGTTCTTCATGATAAATACACTTACATTAAACGATGACAAAATTCTCAATATGCTTGCAGGTGTAGGGCCTTATGGCAGAGCTCCCACAATATCAAGATTAGATGCAGTGACCACAGGCTATTAAACAATGACAAAATTCTCAAGAAGCCTGTAGGTGTAGGGTCCTGTGGCAGAGCTCCTAAAATATCAAAGTGAGATGTAGTGACCGCACGCTCTGATCTATGAAGGAAGATAGTGACAGAGTGTAATGCCAGCTGTTTCCCCTTCTCCGTGCTTGCATGATATCCACATCAGTAATTTTAATATCGAACAGTAACACGCAATGAGTGAGACTTGCAGTATAGAACACAAGTAGCATTCTGAGTAGTACTCTGTCAATATGGATTCACTGACAGGGCCCATAACAGGGTGCCCCATTACTGTTTCTTCATCATTTTAAAAAGATCTGTCTTGCAAACTTCTCATTTCCCAAATGTACGTTATGGGCTTTTTCACAATGAGCCTCTCTCAAATCACAGAAAGGTCACTCTGCCTCCATTAACCATTAGAAAAACACTACTGGCCTCCTCTTATAAAAATAATGTGCAGCACTGTTCAGAAGCACACACAGGAACTCAACATAACAACACAACACACAAATATCCAAGATTTGACTTCACGCATTACTCTTACTGTTGATTTGCAATCACATTAACACAATTGTTGACCAAAAACTTATTGTATTTAGCCAGATTTCAAGTAAAAATACTATGAACCACTTTTTCAAACTTGCTTATACCTCCCCTGAAACAGGCCTAAGCTTCCAAATTTCAGAACCACTGTCCTACTGGAGATCAATCTTCACTGCTTCTTTTCAGAACATACATCCTTACCAACATACTTCACTGAAAAAGGAAGGGGCAGAAAAATTAACAGTTCAGCACTCTGCTGTTGTTGATTTCAACATGCTAATGTACTAATCGCTACAACTCTGATTTCACAGTCTTGCTGCATGCAGCATTTGTGTAATTAATGGTATAACTGTATAGGTTCATTCATTCATAGTAGGCTGTTGAGCCAGTAGACCATTTGAAGCCTAGCCAATGATCACACCCATTTACAAATACATTAATTAATACCAGCCTGGCCAGGTTTCGTCACACGGGGGCCATACCGGGGATGTACATAAGATCATCCATCTAGTCTTCCAGGCTACACTAAAAAGGGTCATGGAGTTACTCTGCTTAACCTCAAAGAGGAGTCTGTTCCATAAAAAAAAAAAACATAACCAAAATATGTAGCAAAGAGAGAACTAGAAACAAAGAACCAAAGTTCTTGCCTCTATTACCCTGATTTGACTTCTTTTGAAAGCATCAGTAGAAACATCCACAGTACACAAAAATGGACTTCATCAGAACACAGTAAAAGTAGTGAAATGGACAATCAGACTGCTCAGTACGCAGAAAGAACAAAAAGGGACTTGTCAAAAGAAAAAAAAATGGTCTACGTCAGAAGGGAGCTACAAGAATAATTCAGGATCTGAGAAGTGTGGCTTTCTAGATAAATACGAGAGGAAATGGCAATGAATAAAGGAGTCTATTGCCAATTTGTGAGCAATGGCATTCTCTCCCCGCCCCACACCATGAATAAATCAGATGCCATTCAGCATTTGTTGGAAAGGCAAAAGACCATATACTGCGGTATACCACAGATGAAAAAGGCTCCCGAATGAAATGCTGGACTCAAAATGTCAGGGGAAAAAAAAAAAGCAGGGGGGCAAGCCCGCTATGCACCCCCACCAAACTTATACATACTAACTCCAAGATCGAAATACCTCTGAGAAAAGGGAATACTCTGAGCAATGGTATCTCAAACTTGGTATATGCAAAATCTGATCTTTTGGCCATTCAATCTCCACATTACGGGACTCACTTTTGCGGGTCCTGAAATTTCAAAAGGTTACCAATGAAATATTCTTCTTGTCACAAGGGGTCTCAGGGACCAATTGTGAGGTAACAAAAGATACCAAATGATTCTACCTGCCAGATATTTGGCCTACCCCTGGAATGTGGCTGCTACTAAAAACTGATGCGAGTTGACAGCCCACTGCCTGTTAGAAAGTGGATAGAAGCACATTCTTTCCTTCCTGTTTGTTGATGTAGAGTACAGCTTCCATATTGACTAAATGGATGGAGATGACTCACTGGTGTAGAAAGCCTGAAATGTCAGCAAGGTGTTAAAAACGGCTCCCACTTCCAGAATGTTTATGTGAAGATGGGACTCCAGAGATGGCAGCTGCACCCTGAACAGTGTACCCACAAACATTTGTGGTGACTATAGCCTGAGGTGACTGAAACTGAAAGGGATTTTTGTATTAAAAGCTAGTGGGCTCAAACCACCATTTCCTATGCACTTGACAGGCTCTAGTGAAATGAAGTGGAAAAGAAAGAGGTCAAGATGCTGGGACCCCAGGATTCAACTGTCTACTGAAGAGCACTCATATGAAACCTGCCATGAAATAGTATAAAAACTGAAACCAGTGTAAAGTGTAAAGCCCAAAGGCAAGTGTTTTCTGAAATAGACCGACAAAAGAATACAGACAACTGCTTGCGGAACAGGTAGTATCTTGTGCTGGGGCAGAAAGGTGCAACATAAACCCTAATGCATCTCCTATAAATTTAAGGAGACTAAACTGGGGAAAAGGTGGGCTATGAGGTTCTTGTTGCTCCAAGGCAACTGAACATTTTAAATGGACAGTTCCTTCTGTTCTCTTGACCCATCAGGCCTAAACCTGGAAGAGCCAGGTGTCTAGAATATCTTGGCTTTCTAAAGTTTTATCTGCTGCTGCTGTTGCTGATACTGCTACTAACATGTACCTGATGAGCACAAAAACAGCAAATTGAAACTTTTTGAAATGCTAATAGCTGGTTCATACCCGGAAGGGCAGAAATCTCTTTCATGATTTGGTGATCCTGATGTGGAGGTAAGCATCCTGGCTGTACCAAGACTGTATCCAGTATGCATCTGGCAAAAAGGAAGAAGTGCATCATGACCATTTTAAAAGGTTTCTTTTGGAATTAATGTGTTTATACTTCCGATATTCAAAATGGGCCAAGAGCCTTTACTTTCTATGGCACCAAAAAGAAAAGGTAAAATATCCTAAGCCTTTCTAGTCTGGTAGCACCTCCAAGACAGCTATTTTTCTGATTATGCTCAAGACCTCCCTAGCTGTTACATGCTTATGATGGGATGGAATATCCACCAATTGTAGCAACAAAATTCAAAGACAACTGAAACAGTACTGTATAACTTGGGCAATACTTCTCCTATTCATCTGTTCTTCAAAATCTTTCTCCAAGCCTTCAGGTAGGAGGAAGCTTGATTGCCTCCACACTTGCAAAATCAGATAAAAGTCTCAGGGCTACTGCAGTTTGCTCTAGGGTTGACTGCACAATGACACTAGAGAAATGAAAAACACATACTTACTGTAATGTTAGATCTCTGCAGTCTTCTTCTGCCTGTCTCAACAGATGGATATAACACATATGCACATTTCCGAAGCCAGAAACTAAACTTTTGGTTTCAAGGTTCAATCTGCTCTCCTCTCTCATAATCCACCACTGCCCTTATAGCCCTCATACGGAGTTTGCCCTGGAGTACAAGGCTATAAATCCTGAATAATGAAATGCTATTACTGAACAGAACAATGAAGCCACAAAGAGCTATCTAAAAAGATTTCAACCAAGCAAGGCACCAGGAAGGTGCAGTGCAGTCCAGCAACAGCCATAAAACAGTGTTAATTTGGATGGGGGATGGCAGGTGGGGATGTTGAGACAGATAGAAGAAGAAAACGTGGAGTACATAATCTTTCCATCTCAACAGATTGGATGGAGTCCCCAGCTAAGGTAATCTCATGAGGCAGTATGGAATGATATTCCAGAGAATGGTGAAACCAAAGGACTCTCTGGACCTGGATTGCAGGTCAAGCTTATAATGAGAGACAAATGTAAAGACTGTAGACCATGTAGCCTCTTCACAAATCATCAATAGGAACACTACTAAAGAAGATTGCAGAAGCAGCCATTTCTCTCCTCATAGAATGTCCTTTTGGCTTAGAAGGCTTTCACAATCCCTTGGCTTTGTAAATGAAATTAAAATGCAGTCAGCCACATGGACAAGGTAACCTTAGACGTACTGAAACCTAACTTTGTCTTCGAAAAAGGCACAAACAGCTGACTACATTTTCTTTCTATGGTGTAAATAAAACCACACCCGATGTTAAACATCCAATAAACATAGAAGCTATTCACTATTAGAGAAACTTTGGAAGAAAACTAGTAAAAGTCTAGTTCATAGACGTCTTGAAGGCCACCAAGGGAATGAAAGCTAGAATCATTGAGAAAACTTATTCTTATGAAAAATTAAAAATGGAGGTTTACAGGAAATTTTATTTATTTATTTACCAGGATAGTCCGACTGGGCCAGCAGCCTGTTTTCAGTGGAGGCCCAGGGGAAGAAGCCCCAAGAAAATGAAAAAAAAAATGACAAGCATATCAACTACAAAAATAAGAAATCGCAATATGCAGAATAAACAGTATATATAGAATATAAGAAACTGACATTATTAACAGGATTAACAAAAATAATGCAATCACAATATATACAAAGTAACAATACAACATTTTTTCCAGATTCATGCTACATGCCTCGGCAGTGTAAAAAGTGGAAAGAAAAGATTTATTAAAAAGAGACAATTAGTAATGTGAAGAAGGTAGGAAAAAGTTAAGAGGAAATCTGATAGGATAGAGTGAAGGCAAAGTGAAGAGAGAAAAGTTAACCAGGAGAAATACAAGAGCAAAGCCAGTTAATAGTCAGATGTTCTTTAACGAGTTTGAATTTGGCAGTAGTAGGGGAATTTAGTATATGTTGGGAAATGCTGTTCCAAACGTTTGCAACTTGATTTACAAATAAAGAGTTGCCAAATAAAGAGTTGCCAAAAGAGATGAAGGATTTCTTAGGTTTTAGAAGAAGTTTGCTGGATGAATGGAGGGAACGGGTTGCATTATAAGGCTATAAAATAATAGAAAATATGTAACTGTACAGCATTACTAAGTATTCAAAGTAATCCAAGCAAGGCAGGCAGTCTGTTTCCAGTCGAACATCCTTTATTAAGTGGTATTAGTCTGTGCACTTAAAGGATTTTTGACTGGAAACAGACTGCCTGCCTTGCTTGGATTACTTTCGAATACTTAGTAATGCTGTACAATTATATATTTTCTATTTTTTGTTTTGTTTTGACTTAAGACAAGTTTAAGTTCACTACTTCTACTACTATTGTCTGATCTGATCAATATACAGTGATTAACTAGAAATATATGGACTGAAAATCTTCCACACACACAAGTTTCTTACACTGTTTTGTTTTTGGACCCACTACACTTTAGTGGGTTGTTTTGAGACTTCGGGGATACCACGGAGATTACTTGTCCTTTATGATATTAAGTGACTAAGCTTGTCAACACTCAGCATGAATGTTCTCATCTCCAACATACTGGTGTGCCTCTGGACATCATCAGTGGACTACAGCCCTAGAACTAAATGCTCCTGAAAGTGCAATTCCCAGCAAATATTTGAAGTATCCTTTGTCAATAAGGCATGTAAAACAGACATCTGATGTGACAATGCCTAGCAAGAATCACCAAGGCATCCAGATACATTTAATCCAGAATCTACAGTTGTTTCTGCCTCCACTGAAGAATTCTGAAACAAAAGTGAGCAAGTGGTTTCATGGCTACTGAGGCCACCATAAGACTAGGGAGACAAAACACTAGCCATACTTGGATCCTTGGGCAAAGAGGTAGGCAGACCGCTAGCATGTTGGTGTCCTGAAGATGCCAGAGGAAAAAGAAAGCTATTCAGGAGAACACTGACCAAACAGCAGCTTATAAAAAGTAAGAGGCTGTAAGGAGGCAAGATCCAATTTTGTCAATGACCATTATTCTTTATTTCTTGAACAGGGCTACTGTGTGTCCACTGACCATTTTCAAAAAACTTTGAGAATCCACTACTAAAAGTCAACCAGCTAATTAAGGAAAACACAACTTTTTAGATGTTAAGACTTGTAACAGCCAGGGCCATACACAAAACACCACTGGAGACAAAGATGAGTAATGTCTATACATAAGTGAAGGACTCCTCACTGTGATTTCCCAAGTTTAGCATGGCGGTGAGCATCCTAGACCTTAAGAAAAGGTGCAGTCTTTTCTGCTAATGAAAGACATGATTGACTCGGCAGTACCCATGCACAACTTCCAACTTGCAGTACTTTTTCCAACAACTGAGACAAATGATGGGTGACTGAACTGGTTAGTTGTATTTTGAAAGCTATACTTGTGTCTCAAGAGATGCCAGGCCTTGCTCACTAAACTGGTAGGCAGGATGGAATGCAAAGAAGGAAGAGAACTTTAAGGTGTACCTGTGGATAAAAACCTCCCTTACCCACTCAACTCTAGGTAAGGGGGAACAATGCAAATAGGTAGCGGGGGATTTTTCTTTTCAACATCTACTTGAGAAGGAGGGAAAGGAGTAAAGCCTGTTGGAGACCCGGGGGGTGGAGGTGGGGGGTATACTTCAAACCTGATGTTTTCAAGGATGCTTGTAAAATCCACGGCTGAATCTCGGATGTGGCTGATCCCTACAGGTGTGTTAGCTCTCTTGCTACTTTAGTTGTCCCTACTTACACTGGTAGAACAAAGGCTTCTACTAGCTCCTCTCCATCCTCTATCAGGATCAATGGAGGATCATAAAATATGGTCAGTGCTGCTGAAAGTTACACGTCTTTCTTCATCTTCAACTGAAAATCCACATCAGATCTAAAAAAGAACCAGCTTCTGAAAAAGCCATCAAGAAAGAATGCCCCTACTATTCCCATGGCATGGAGCAATGGGATGAAGCTTAGGCTGCAGCCCAGACAGCTGCATGGATGCTGGGAGGGGGTCTGGGGGATGGAAGCATGTAGCTGCTTCTGTCTAATGCATTCTTGGAGGAGGAAGTCAGTACTGGCTTGGCTCTTTGGTGACCTTTAGCAGAAACACCAAGTGTTACGCCTATGAACTATACTATAAGCCTGCAGAGCACACACTTCAAAATAGGGTGCAATACTTGACAAACCAGAACGTAGTGTCTTTGGAGGCACATGCACGTGCGCACACACACACACTTACACATGCATGCAAGCACATGCGCACAGACGTGCATGCACACAGACACACCTACCTTGCTGAGGTCAGGCAGCATGGAGGAGGTTAAGGGAGATTCCAAAGGGAGAAAACTTCAAGTGTAGGCCACTCTGCAAGACCCACTAGTTGGTCTGCACCCATTTACTTCTACTCCTGGAGAAATAAATGAGTTAACTGGGCTTTCCGGGCAGGAATTAATGGGCCCTACGGTTCTTGTCTCGCCCAGGGATGCCTGCCTTTGTGGAACAAAATGAGCTGATTAAGCACTGGTGGCGGAGCTAATGGACAGTCCTGGGGAGAAATGGGCAATACCTTGGCATTCATGAGAAAGCGTAACAGTGTATAACCACCCCGTACATTCTGCCCTGCTTGCTGCATTTGCACAGATATGAATGACAAAGTGACAACACGCCATCAAAGATGTAGTAACCTGTATTTTTAAAGTGCCTTTTAATAATCAGGAAGCAGGTCAAGCACTTTAGCTTTTTTGTACAAGACATATCACTAAAAGAAAATCATACATGTAACCTGTTCATTTTCCACACAACCAGTATGAAGGATGTCAATTACTTCACCAACTGATCTAAATCCTTTATCTCTTTGTCTAGGAGACAGAATACCTCAACCTGGAGGAACTGTAAATCTGCTGGTATGCTTCAGTCAGGACTGTGGTATCCACCAGTCTGAGGTTTTCTGTCAAAGGTAGTTGAGAGGAGAGACGCCACCTTCCAAGACAAAAGTACGAACGTATACAGGTACAACTTCCAAGATGCCTGCACACCAAGTAACTGTTTAATTTAATCTCTCCCACTATAAAAACATAAACTTAGAAAAAACAGCCAGATCTGATTTGCATCCAATAACTATTTCAGATCACGCACCAATAATAACCAAACTAAAAACAGGGAGGAATTTAAGGAATGGTTAGTGGAAATTATTTGGAAGTTACTACGGAAGACAGAAATGTCTTCAGAAAATATAGCTAGGCAGTGGGGTAAAATAAAAGCAGAGTTTTAAAAGAGATATGGTTAAGAAATAAGAATTATTTAGAGGGATTGACATATTAAAGTATTTCAGAATACGGGGAATCTCAAAGAAGAGGAAGAGGCGCAACTGCAGAGTGCTAAAGAGAAAATAAGGCACTACATCGATAATAAGCATGGGTTTAGAAAGACTGACATTAAGCAACTGTTTTTTTTTTTTTAATAACTCCAGAGCACACAAGCTCTTAGTACAATGGCTCAGGCAACAGAAAGTGGAAAGAGTTGTTGCCAAGATTAGGGAGCCTATAACAATAACCTGCAGATATTTATACAGATTTTCATATAAATAACTAAACATTTCAAAAGCAGAGAAATGCAGAAATCATGAAAAAGTACAAATAAAAATGTTTATGGAAGAATTAAATATGCCAAGGTTAGAGGTAGATGAGGCTCAATTACTAACAGGGTAGGTTGAGAGGAGATCAAAATCGCCATGTAATAACCAATCTACATAAGTCTCCAGGAATACACAGCATTCTTGTGGAAGTTTGAAAGCCAGTTAGGAAGAAAGTGATAACGATCTGGAAGGTTTTGTTTAATGGCATTTTAAAAAGGGAGGAAAAAAGCTGTGGTAGCTGCAGTGCCTAAAGATGGTAAAGACCCATCAGATCCAGATTCATGTAGGCCCATTTCGATTCTAAACAAAGATTCTAAAGAGTTTAAATTTGTGGTTATAATTCAAAGGTGATGCCAACACTGACAGATCTGGATCAACGTGGTTTTGTGGAGGGCAGCATACATCTGACAACATTAAGACAACAATAATGATCCAGAGGGAAGCAGAATGTAAGAAAAATAACTATTGCTGATGGGTCTTGAGGCAGAGAAAGCATTAAACAGAGTAAGCTAGGATTTTATTTAAACAACAACTTAGAAATCAAGCCAAAAAACAAATTAAGCAGGACAAAAATAGAAGCTGTACCAGCTGCATAGACACTCAATTCAACACCCACTTTATCACTTCAATTACCTCATTACTAAATAATGAAATTCCCCTCTTTCCATACCATCCCTTACCAACGTCTACAATTAGCTTTTCTCTCTTACACCAATCCAAACTAGTTATATACAAAATCTCCTGCAAGTTGCACATCCATCTCTTACTCTACATTCCTAAAAGTGGACTACTACTGTGTTCTTCTATTGAAAATATGCTCTCATACCCTTACCTAACCTATAAAACATCTTTGTAAATAAGTGTCTGTCCTGACCCTGTTTGATAGTTTGATACTCCTGACAATAGCCTAAAAAAAAATAAAAATGTTAAACTTATACTTCTTTATATGAGCTACACATACATTTATACATTTGTACACAACACCTACATGCCATGTTCTTTGTGTTGTTCTGTGTTCACAATCAACCATGTGGGTTGATTCCCAAACCGAAGAAAAGGTGGGAGCAGTCAAGGAAGACTGGGGCTGCAGTGGATGCCCCTGAAAGAGTGCAAAGCCCTGGCCTGTGCCAATGATTTGGAGAAGATAGCGCAGTGGTAATGCTTGGTGAAGGGTTGAACAGAAGTCCATGTTGTAGCCTCCAGGATGTCCCTGGTGGACCCCCTCTGAAAAAGCCTGGAGGAGGTGTTGGTTGCTGGTGTGGGGCCCCTGACCCCCATTGGTTTCCCATGCTTGGGGTGGTTTGTATTTGAAAATGATCATTGTGCTATCCATTTGGAGATTGTTTTCTTTGGCCTTGCCCTGCCCACCTGCTGCTGACTAGCACTTGGTCAGTTTTTCTAAAGATTTAGTTCTATCCAGATAGAATTTGGAACTGTTTGTGCACATCTAGAGAGTGAATATTTTTTGTGGTTTAGGTAACGAGAATTCACTCACTCCATCAGCATTTTGGTAAAATGATGAAGGGCTCTACAGCCATGAGTGCTTGTAGCTCTGAAACTCTTCTAGCTGAAGTGATGTCCAGAAGCAAGGCTGTTTTCCAAGAGAGGAATTTTAACTCTGCTGAACTGCAGGCTCAAAGGGGGGTTGGGTGAGCTTTTCCAACACAAAGTTAAGGTCCCAAGCTGGGGCAGGAGCTCTTCTGGGTGGCCTTAAGTTGTTAGCCCCTCTTAGGAACTGTTTGATGAGAGGGTGTGAGAAGAGAGGTGGCTTTGTGCTGTAATGAGCAGAGATGGCAGAGGCATGAATTTTAATAGAAGAGAAGGATAGACCCCTGTGTAGTAGGTCTGCTAGGTAATCCAGGATGAGAGGTATGGAGGGCTGTGCTGTTTTGGCTGCCTTAGCCTGGATCCAGGTGCAAAACCTTTTCCACTTGTCAGCATAGATTTTCTAGTGCTGGGGCGTCTGGACTCATGTATAACATCCAGGACTTGTTTGCTTAGGCTGGCAGCTTGATGGGAAGTCAGGGAATAAGCCAGGCTGCCAGGTTCAGGGTCTGCAATTGTGGATGCATGAATTGTCCATTCTCCTGGGTCAGGAGTGTTACAATCTGAGGTAGGTGCCATGGTGGCAGGGGTGTTAGGCTGCACAGCAGTGGATACCAGTGCTGGCGTGGCCAGTCTGGGGCAATCAAGATTACCTTGTTTTTTTCCTCCCTTATTTAGGTTCATAGGTTGATACTAGGCTATCGGCCCTAGGGCCTATACAAGCCTAGCCATAACAATTCCCTGGCTATTTCTTCCCACACTATTTACTTCCCTGGACCCCTGTCTAGCAGGGTGACTGACGTGATCCCCGGGGTGTATTTCCTTTCTCCCATCCAATCATCAAGGTTCCTTTTGAAGAGGGCCAAAGAGGCGCTCTGCTTGACGTGTATGGGAAGTCTATTCCAGAGCCTGGGGAGTCTCTGGGTCAGGAACCTATTCCTCCAGCATGTTTTGTTTATTGTGATGACAAAGTTTAGATCCCTGGAGCATGTGGCTCTGAGGGATTGGGATTTCTTTAAGTGCAGCATGCCCAACAGCTCTGGGTTTGACATGGCCTTGTATGTTAAGCAGAGATCGACTCAGAGTAGACTATATGCAATACAGTAAAGCTGGAGTTTTTTTAAGACAGTCAGCATAGGGCATCTGCTTTAGTCCTGTGATTCTTTTAGTGAGGCATTTCTGCGGCATTTCCAGTTGTTGCAGATGTCTTGAGAGGTACATACCAAATGGGGCATTGTATTCTATAATGGGTCTAATGAGGGATGAGTACAGTGGGACAATGACCTCTTTTTTTCTGGATGAAAAGCCCTTAGTGATGAGGTGCGCTACATAGAAGAATTTCCTGACTGTTGTGGCGATGTGGTTATTGAAGATGAGACCACTGTCCACCTGTGTCCCCAAGTCTCTTATCACACTTTCAGTGTTTAGTGTACTGCCACCTATGTGGTAATTCATGGGTACATGTTTTTTCCCAAAGGAGATAACTATACATTTCTTGGCATTGAGCTTGAGCCCATGGCTCTGGCACCAAGCATCTGTTTCTGTAATGCCCTTTTGTAGAGTATCCACATCATTTGGGGATTCAATAAAGGCTCCCAGTTTGCAGTTATCTGCAAACTTTGTTAGCCAGAGTCCCTTAGTGTTGGCCTGTACTTCAGAGAAGTACATGCCAAACAAGGGAGGTCCCAGGACTGAACCCTGAGGTACTCCACTTGTCTGGAGCTGGATTTGGAGTCAGCTACTTTCACAGTGTGGGTTCTGTCAGTAAGCCAGTTGGCAACCCTTTGAGTGACGTACGGATTAATGCCCAGCTTAGTAAGTTTATCTATGATTCCAGAGTGGGGGATGGTGTCAAAGTCCTTGGCAAGGTCCAGATAGGCTGTGTGGACTGCCTTACCCGCGTCCACAGCTCTGGAGACTGATTTGAATAAGTCAATCAGGTTCAAGAGACAAGATCGGCCCTTCACAAACCCAAACTGGGTGGGGTCCAGTGTTTTAAGATTGCCAATGTCTTTGTTTATAAGTTCCATGACAATACGTGCCATAGCCTTGCAGATCAGGCTCGTCAGACTGCAGGGGCGGTAGTTCCCAGGATCCAAGGTGGATCCCCCCTTGTGGAGTGGGATAACTGTAGCTGTGCGCCAGTCAGTGGGCACAAAGCCCGAGGTGAGGGTATAATTAAACATGACACTTAGGTGAGGTGCCAGTTCATTTTTTAGTTCATGTAGTACACAGCCCAGGATGTCATCTGGTCCCATGGAGGCTGTATTCTTAGCTTTGGAGAGTGCTTTTTTACCTTGTGTTGCTGTTATTACTGGAATTTTGCAATCTTCCGGTATTGAGATGGGCCATTTAGGGGGTGAGAGGAGGGTGAAGTTTGCACTGAACTGATCTGCCAGGATATTGGCAATATCCTTGGGATCAGTAGGTTTAATGCCATTCTGTTGTAGCAGATTTGAGCGTTGCCATTTACATTCTTGACATAGTTATAGAATTCCTTATGGTTGTCTTTGGAATCTTTGGCAATTTTATTTTCGTAACTAGCTTTGGAGGATTTTATGAGGGATCTCAGCTTCTTACTGAGGCTGGTAAGGGAGTTTTTTGTATCTTGGGATTTTCCTCTTTTCTGCAACAATTTCTTCCTTTTGTTTATGGCAGGGGACCACCAGATTGGCTTCCTTTTTTTTTTTGGAGGAGAGCATCTTGATTCTATTTGGGATGGCACGATTCATGCATGAGTGGATGTGCTCGTACAGTGCCATAGTGTAGGACTCAGCAGTCGAACTTTCAGTTCCCGTCTGCATGGGTGTCATGAAATTTGTAACTAATCACTTGAGTAGCATGAAGTTGGCTTTGGAGAAGTTTTTTATGGAGGCTTCCTTACTGGGGGGTGGGGGTGGGATGTGGATGTTAAGGGTGATTAGCTTATGGTCTGAACTGACCAACGGAGGGGGTGACCATAGGTGTGGAACATCGATGTCCCATGTTGGTAATGACCAGGTTTAGGATACTGGAGCCCCTGGTGGGACTATGGAGAAATTGATCCAGGGCACTGGAATTTATGAATTCCAAGAAACGTTGGGCAAAGTTGTTGGTACACAAGCAGTTTTCCCAGTTAATGGCAGGATAGTTGAAATCACCCAGTATTAGGGTGTTTGGTTGTATAGTAATATTTTCCAGTATGTTTAGAAAGGTGTAGTGAGAATCTTGGGGCATGGTGGGGGATCTGTAGCAAACTACAATTTGGATTGCAGTCTTACCTAGTGTTAGTTGAACCTGGAGAATTTCAGACGCATTGTGTTGGGCAACTAACCTGGTGGTGTGAATAGCCTTGGTGAATATGGACACTCCTCCACCTTTAGTGTTTCGATCCTGGTTTGGTGGCCGAAAAGTGTGGCAAGAGATGTAGCCTGGAATTGCAGGGGTGCTCTCTGGAGCCTTGAACCAGGTCTCAGTTAATGCACAGATAACGATGTTCTCCATTTTTAGGAGTGCCTCAAGAGAGTGCATTTTGAGGTTTAGACTTCTAGCATTGAGTAGCATTACCTTCAGATTTTGCATGCTTGTACCTGTTTTGGTGGTGGTTTTGTCCTTTGAACTTTGCCTAAAAAAGGCACTAAAGGGGTGGCAACAGCCTTAGCCAGTAACCTGAATCCCAGGGGCGACAGGTGCAGACCATCTCTGGCAAAGCATCGTGGTCTGTCAATCATGTCATCCCAGGCAGACAGATACTGGATCCCCTTTGAATGACACCAGAAGCTTAGCCAATTGTTGAAGTCAGTCATTTTATCCTTGTATTCTGATATCATTCTGGGCGAAGGCAGGATGCTACTCAGGGCTAGGGTCATACCTGCCTGAGCCACATGATCCGAGAGCTCTTCCATGTCTCTTTTCATGTAGTCCAGAGAGGTACGTCTCAAGTCATTCACTCCAACATGGACAATGACAGAGTCATATTTGTACTTGTTGTGGAGTGACGTGAGTGCATGAGTTACGTGGCAGATCCTGGCACCCAACAGGCACCTCACTGTAATTTACTCCTTGTTCAGCCTTGTGAGTGGGACATCAGTGTGCCTGACTACAGATTCACCTATGACTAAAGTGTTATGTACATTGTCTTGCCTTATCGGCTGTTGCTAGGTGTAACACTGGTGTTGTGAGCTATGTGACACTTTTGAGCAGTACCCTTGAAATGAGTGGTAGAGGGGAAATGCATAGATCGAGAGGTTTACCCATCAGAAGGATAGAGCATCCACTTTTCAGGCCTTGCTGTGAGGTTCCCTGGTGTAGAATTTGGTGAGCTGATGATTGGAGTGGGAGGCAAATAGGTCCACCTTTGGGGTGCCCCATTTCTGGGTTACAAGGTTGAAGGTTGTGTGGTCTAGCAAGTTTCTGCTTAAGTTGTCTGCCAGAGAGTTTAGGGAACCAGGCAGGAATTGTGCTAGCAGGTGTATCTGCATGGCTGAGGCCGTGTGCCAAAGGGTCATGGCGAGCCTACAGAGAGGATAAGAGTGAGTCCCTCCATGCTTGTTGATATACCACATCACTGTGGTGTTGTCTGTTTTGATCACTAAAGGCCCCTGGGAGAGTAGGGGCCTGAAACCTGTCAGGCTATGCTGAACAGCTAGCATCTCTTTTTGGTTGATGTGCAGATGTATTTGATTTGGGCTCCAATTGCCCTGAATGCACCTGCCGCCCAGGTGTGCACCCCAGACATAGTCTGATACGTCTGTGGTGAGGGTCTGGGCGGCGTGGGGTTGTGAGAAGGGAAGTCCCTTGTTGTGGTTGCATGCTGCTGCCCACCAAAGAAAATCTTTCCTTAGACAGGGTATCACAGGTATGATAGTTTCCAGGTCTTGAGAGTGTTGACACCGAAGGCTTTTTAGGTACCATTGTAGTTTCCTCACATGCAGTTCGAGTAGAAAGCAGGAGGCCATCAACCCTAGAGCTTGCAGGAGTTTCCTTGCGGATAACTGGGTTCTGGTGGCTAGTTGAGAGAAGTAGCCCGTCAGGTAGGCTTGTTTTTCTGGAGTAAGGAATGCCATCTTGGATGCTGTGTCCAGGCTTGCTCCCAGGAATACAATTTTTTGTGTGGGGACTAGTTTTGACTTCTTTTCATTGATAGTATATCCCAGGGAGGTCAGTAGGTCCTTTACAAAGGTCAGGTGCAGTAAGAGTTTTCCTGACTGTCTGCCTGAATCAGGCAATCATCTAAGTAGGGGTAAATTTGAATATTTCTTTGTCTGCAAAAAGCAATAGCTGAAGCCAGGCATTTTGTGAAAACTCTGGGAGCAGTGGATAAGCCAAAGGGAAGCACAGAGAACTGAAAGTACATAGATCCTGCCCTGAAACATAGATATTTCCTGCAGGATTCCCTGATTGGGATGTGTAGGTAGGCCTCTTAGGTCTAGGGTGGCTAACCAAGCACCCTTAGAGAGCATAGGTAGAAGCTGCTGGAGGGTGAGCATTCTGAATTTTGGTATCACCAGAAAGGTGTTTAGAATGGCTAGATCGAGGACTGGGCACCAGGTGCCCTCTTTTCTGGGAACCAGGAAGAGTCTGGAATAGAAACCTTGGCCTATCTGGTCTGCAGGAACATGCTGTATTGCCCTCATGGACAGCAGTGAAAGGACTTGCTTTTTGGCCTCTGCCCACTTGTTTGGAGGAAGATTTGGGAACCCTTTTGGGGTTGGCAGAGTGTGGAAATAAAATTTGTATCCCTGGGACACTACTTTGAGGACCTATCATTCGTTGGTAATACAGGCCTAGTTGTTTGCATGGCAGGTGAGTTTTCCTCCTAGGGGTACAAGCAGGTGGGTAGAGGTAAGGAGTGAAGGTATAAAGTCATTGTGAGTTCTTACCATAAGGGGGTGGCTTAGCACTCCCTGTTTTTGAAGAGGAGGAATTCCATTGCTTAGATCTCTGCATTCCCTGGGACTGCTGTCTGAGGGAGGGGGGGTCTGCTTCCTTTGGGTCTTGGCTGAGGTGGCCTGGAGGGTGCCATAAAGGATCAGTGCTTGGAGGGGCAATGCCTACTGAACCTCGGAGTCTGGACCCCTAAAAAAAAGTCTGTCTGCATAAAGTACAGTTTTGTACCTACCATAAATGTAGATGTTCGAGTGTTCACACTGCTGCAGTCATTACACTCTGGTTATCCTGCCATCAGGCGGTCCCGCAGTCGGCCAGAGTTCCAAAGTCTTGGTCCGGCGTCGGTTGCTGTCACTTCTTCCCTGACGTCAGTGCGCCAGAGGTATACAAGATGCATCCGACGCCATTTTCTTCAGTTTTTCTTGCCCCAGATGTCAGGTGCCCCCAAGTAGGTAGGAAATACATATTGCTAATAAAAAATATACATATAAAATAAAAAACAATACCTTCAGTTACAAGCAAATACACCACAAAGGTTGTATAGGATAGAAAGGTATAGAGAAGTCCAGCTAGTTCAGAGGGGATGGAGGGAGGGTAACCTGGACTGCAGCAGTGTGAACACTTGAACATCTACATTTATGGTAGGTACAAAACTGTACTATGTTCATCGTGTTACACTGCTGCAGTCATTACACTTGGGTAGAATCCCAAAGCTAAGGTTGGGTGGCTGGTATATAAAGAGTTAGGATTGGCTATGAGGCCCTGCAGAACTGCAGTGGCAAATCCTGCTTTGGATTTAGAGTAAAGAGGCAAGTGGTAATGTTTGGTAAAGGTGTGCACTGAACTCTAAGTTGCAACCTCCAAAATTTCCTTGGTAGGTACTCCTCTGAGAAAGGCTGTTGAAGTGGCTGTTGCCCTGGTTGAATGTGGCCTAATGTTATTAGGGACTGATTTTCCATGTTGTGTGTAGCAGTAATGAATACAGTGTCCTATCCATTTGGATATAGTCTGCTTTGAGATAGCCTTGCCCTGTGATCCTGTAGCATATGCTACAAACAGTTGCTCAGTTTTCCTGAAAGCTTTTGTTTTGTCCAAGTAGAAGTGTTGCTGCCTGTGTATGTCCAAAGAGTGCAGAAGTTTCTCCCCTTTATTCCGGGGTTTGGATAAAAAGTTGGCAAATGGATGGTTTGGTTAAGAGCCACACTAGATACCACCTTTGACATAAAGGTAGGGTTTGTCCTTAAAGAAACCCTTTCCTGATGAAAAATTATAAAAGGTTCCACTGCCATTAATTTCCTGTAGCTCTGAGACTTCGTGCTGAAGTTACTGCCAGGAGCAGAGCGGTTTTCCATGATAAAAATTTTAGATCAGCTGTATTGCCTGGCTCAAAAGGTGGCAGGGTTAGTTTTTCCAAAATGAAATAGAGGTCTCAAGTTGGTGTTGGTGCTCTCCGGGGCAGTCTTATGTTTTTAGCCCCTCTGAGGTACTGCTTTAGCAAGGGATGAGAGAATAAAGGAGGATCCGTGTTGTAATGTTCTGAGATGGCAGAGGCGTGAATCTTAATTGATGAGAAGGATAGGCCTTTGTCAAGCATCTCAGTTAAGTATTGCAAAATCTGAGGAATGTTTGGGACAAGTGGGTCAAGGTTTTGAGCCTGGTTCCAGGCGCAGAATCTCTTCCATTTTTCTGAGTAAGCTTTCTTGGTGCTAGGCCTCCTGGCCTCCAAAATGACACCCATAACAGCTTTAGAGAGAGGTGTTGCCTGTTTGACTAATGAATCTGCCATGCAGCCAGGTTTAGGGTTTTGAGCTGTCCGTGCAGGATCTGATTGTTTTGTTGAATCAGGTGGTGTGGAATTTGAGGCAAAATCCATGGTGAGCCTTGTGCTAGGTTCTTTAAGATTGGGTACCAGTGCTGGCGTGACCATTCTGAAGCAATCAAGATCATCTGTGGTTTTTCTTGTCTGGCTTTTAGGAGTACCTTTGAAAGGAGAGGCAGTGGTGGGAAGGCATAAACTTTTAGGCTTTTCCAGCTGAACGAGAGAGCATCCACTTTCCATGCTTGTGTGTGTTAAGTCCTTGTGCAGAATTTTTGTAGTTGGCAATTCAGTGGGGAGGCAAAAAGATGTCTGTCTGGGCATCCCCATTTTTGCTTTACCATGCTGAAGATTTGTGAATTCAATTTCCATTCGTGAGGGTCCATGATATTTCTGCTTAGATCGTCTGCCAGAGTATTTTTCTTTCCTGGCAGGAATTGTGCTTGCAGATGAACTTGATACATTAGAGCTGTGTTCCACAAGTTCATGGCTTGCCTGCATAGGGGATAAGAATGAGTGCCCCCTTGCTTGTTTATGTACCACATTACTGTGGTGTTGTCTGTCTTTAATAATAATTGTCCTGGATGCAGAAGGTCCTTGAAAGCTGTTAGGGCATTTTGAACAGCCAACATATCTCTTTTTGATTGATGTGAAGGTGCATTTGGTCTGTGGTCCACTTGCCCTGAATGCATTTTCCCGCCATGTGTGCTCCCCAGTCGTAATCCGAAGCATCTGTTGTTAAGAGTCTGCCTGGCTGTGGGTAGGGTAAAAGGCTGACCCTTGTTTAGGTGACATGCCTGGGCATACAATCGAAACTCCTGTTGTAGGCAGGGAATCATTGGTATTACTGCTTCTAAACTGTGAGAGTGTTGAGTCCAAACACTTTTTAGGTACCATTGTAATTTCCTCATATGCAGTCTGGCATACGGTATTAGTAGTATGCAGGCTGCCATGAATCCCAGGGCCTGCAGAATTTTTCTTGCAGGGAGATGGGACTTTTTTGCAATTAATTGAAAATATTGAGTTAGTTGAACTTGTTTGTCTGGCATGAGATAAGCCATCTGGGCTGCTGTATTTAAGCTGGCACACAGGAAGGTAATCTGTTGTGAGGGCACTAGTTTTGACTTCTTTTCGTTTACTGTGTACCCTAGAGAAATTAGCAACCTTTTTTACAAACGCCAGATGCTGTAGAAGAATGTCCTTTGTCTCTGCTTGAATGAGGCAGTCGTCCAGGTATGGGTATATTTGTCTGCAAAATGCAATTACTGGTGCCAAGCACTTTGTAAAGACCCTGGGCGCAGTAGATAAGCCAAAGGGCAGTGCAGAGAATTGGTAGTGCATTGTACTAGCTTTGAATCTGAGGTATCTATTGCAATTTTGTCTGATAGGGACATGCAGGTATGCCTCTGAGGTCCAGAGTAACAAGCCAAGCCTTTTTGCCCAGCATGGGCAGAAGCTGCTGTAATGTCAACATTTTGAATGTCGGAATATCCAGGTTAGTATTTAGAATTGAAAGGTCTAGTATGGGCCTCTAGGCCTTGCCCTTTCTGGGGACCAGGAAGAGTCTTGAGTAAAAACCTTGTCCTTGTTCCTGTTATGGTACTTTTTGAATAGCTCTCATGTCATGAGGGCTGAAATTTGTTTTTGTGCCTCTGCCCATTGATTTTGTGGCAGGTCTGGCATTCCTTTTAGCCTTGGTAAAGTATGAAAGGGGAACCTGTAACCTTGAGACACAACATTCAGAACCCATTTGTCTTGGGTGATTGTTTGCCAGTTTTGAGAAAAAAGTGCTAGTTTTCCCCCTAAGGGGACTGACAAAAGGGAAGTGCTTGGCGTATGAAGGGGGAAGTCATTGGGATTGTTTCCTGTAAGGTCGAGACTTGTCCTCACCTCTTTTTGGGATTGAGGTGCCTCACTGTCGTTGTCTGTTAGAGCCTTGGGATTGAGATCTGCCTCTAGGGCGTCTGTATCTGCCTCTCTGTGGTCTGACACTGGAAAGGACCAATTCTTTGTTGGCCAATTTCTGCTAAATCGAGGTGGCTGTACCTGTAAGAAATCCTTGACGGTTTGCATAGATTTAGCTTTATCCTCCATTTTCTTTAACACCTCTTCTGCCTTAACACCAAACAAGGTATCACGCTGTAAAGGAGCATCCAATAATTTTGCCTTAACATGGTCAGGTAAACTCTGTTCTTTTAACCAAGCATGTCTTCAAATCACAGAACCTGTAACTGCGGCTCTACAAGAGGCCTCTAAAGAATCAAAACCACATTGCAGAGTATGTTTTCCCACCTGTTCAACTGCATGCAATAAATACTGCATTTCTTTACAGTCAGGAGCTTCTGAGCTTGCAAGCATTTTCTGTTTTAACTGAGCCATTAAATATTGTTGGTACTTAAGCATGTGAAAATGGCAATTTAAAGCCCTTACTGCTAAAGTTGCAGAAGTGTAAACTTTCTTCCCCCATCTATCCAAAGCTCTGAAATCTCTGTCAGCGGGTACTGGATTTTTTGCAATGGAAGCCTTAACCCCTTTTGGACCCTGGGAAATAGTTTCTGGGTCAGCAGAAGGGTTTTTATAAAGAAACTTGTGAGAGTCGAGGACTCTATAATACCTATTTGGCTTGGCTAGTGCAGGGGGCAAAGAATCAGGAGATAAGCTGGATTCAGAGAACACATCATCCACAATATCTAGCACAGGTAGAATAGCCAGGGGCCTGTGCTGAGGCAATAAAAGGAAATCTCTGAGCCTTTTCTTGGATTCTGAATAATCCTGACTTCCCAATGGAAATGCTCCCTCATGGTATGTAAAGTTTCCCCAAAAGAATAATCCTCAGGAGGAGAGGCTGATGGGATAGATTCTTCAGCATCAGAGTCCTCATAGGGGGGTAGAGAGTATCCCTGGTCTGAAGTGGAATCAGAGGAAATGGAAACCTGATCAGAGGAATCATAGTCTATATCCTGCCTAGGCCTTTTCTCAGGAGAGGGATGGGAACCCCTGATTACAGTAATGAGGTCTTCGGCCATTTTAAGCATCTGTTTCTTAGGCATGGAGGACTGTCCAGGAGAATGCTGTACTTGCTTCTTTGTCTTTAATGGTATATTTGTCTTGGCTGTTGCTTTAATGGTAAGTTGTGAAGGTCTGAAAATACCCTCAGAAGCCAATGCCTGCACAGCGGCTCCGGACCCATCTGAGGGATTAGTTTCCGTAGGCCTAATACTTTGAGTTTCCAGAGGCCTAGTTGTCTCCATGCGGGAGTCGGAGGCGGCCTGTGGATCTGAGGTAGCGGGTGTCAGGGGCTGCGAAAGCGCCTCACTGAGAACCGGCGACTGGCCTAGAAGAGGTTTTGGACCTCGGATGCCTGTCTTTATCCTTGTCTTTGCTTTTTTTCGAAATTGCGGTCGTCGGTTGATCCGATGGCATAGCATAATTGAACCTTCGGCCAAAGTAGTGCAAAGCAAAATCAAAACGTCTTTTTATAGTGCGTTTGTTAAATCTAGCACAAAACCGACTAGTGACGTTGTGATCAGGGCCTAGGCATAGAATACAGTAAGAGTGGAAGTGCTTATGAGGTATTTGCTTCCCACAAGAAATACAATTACCTTTTTCTGACATCGGACTGAGGCAAGACAAAAGTTTTCCCAGTGGGGAACTTAGCTTTATTGAAGATTTCGGATCTGAAATTCGACTTCGAAAATCTCAGGAGTCGGCCGACCGGCACTTGCGAACTGCTTCTGCTTCGGGCACCGCGCGGCAAGAAAGACTGAAGAAAATGGCATCGGATGCATCTTATATACCCCTGGCGCACTGACGTCAGGGAAGAAGCGACAGCAACCAACGCCGGACCAAGACTTTGGAACTCTGGCCGACTGTGGGACCGCCTGACGGCAGGATAACCCAAGTGTAATGACTGCAGCAGTGTAACACGATGAACATTTTAGCTTTTTCTTCCATCTTTAAGACCTCTTCTGCCTTGGTGCTAAACAAATTGTCTTTGTTCAATGGTGCATCCAATAATTTTGATTTGACATGGTCTGGCAAGGTCTGTTCCTTAAGCCAAGCATGCCTTCTAAAAGGACAGAACCAGTGACTGCTGCCCTGCAAGATGCTTCTAGGGCATCAAAGCCACATTACAAGGTGTGCTTAGTAACTTGTCTTGCAAAATGCATAAGCTCTTGTAATTCATTACTTTCTGCACAAGCAGGAAATGAAGATATTTTTTTGTTTGAGGAGTTCCATGGTATGCTACGGATATTTCAGCATGTGGGACTGACAATTTAGTGCTCTAATAGCAAGAGTTGCAGAGGTGTATACTTTTTTACCCCATCTGTCTAAAGCTAGGGAATCCCTCTCTGAGGGGGTGGGAATTCCTTTAGGTCCTTGGGAGATGACCTCTGAGTCAGCAGTAGGATTTTTGAAAAGGAATTTGAGAGAGTCAGGGACTCTGTAGTACCTGTCAGGTTTCCTGAGAGCAGGAGAAAGGGTGTCAGGAGTCAAATTGGATTCCATAAAAACATCATCCACAACATCCAGGACAGGGGAATGGCTAAAGGTCTGTGCTGTGGTAAATCTAAGAACTCCCCGAGTCTATTTTTTGACCGAGGATAGTCCTAACATTCCCATTGGAAATGCTCCCTTAAAGTATCTAGGGTTTCACCAAATGAAAAATCCTCGGGAGGAGAGGCAGAAGGAATGGATTCCTCTGCATCAGAATCCTCATAAGCAGAGAGGGGTTGCATATCTTCAGATTCACAAACCTCAGAGTCATCGAAGGACTCCTGTTCAAATAAAACTACTTCTATTTTTCTTTTGGAAGGGGTAGCCTGGCTTCCCCTAATAAGCATAATAAGGTCTTCCTCCATTTTAAGCATTTGAGATTGAGCCATGGAAGCAGGTGTGTGAACTTGGGTCGTCGTTTTTTTAGGGGTAGTTTATACCCTGGGCCTTAGAAACTTGGCAGTTTTAGAAAGAACTGAAGATGTGAAAGAAGTTGTCAGTTTGTGTCGAGTATCAGTAGTGCAAATAACTTCCTCAGAAACCGGTGCCTGCTCAGCGGCTCTGGACTCATCCAAGGTAGAGACATCCGCAGGATTAGTCGAAGAAGAGTCTCGCGGCATACCGGACTCTGAACGGGACTCTGTAGCAGCCTGTGAATCCACAGAAGCGGGCTTCAGGGGTTGAGAAAGTGCCTCACTGAGGACTGGAGAACTGACGACTAGCTTAACGGAAGCATCATCGGCAGTTTTGGACTTGTGCGGTCTGTTTCTGTCCTTATCCTCATGTTTTTTCGGAAGATCAGTAGTCGGATGGCTTACCAAAGACATATCAGAATAAGAGAACTGAGAGCGAAAATATTTGGCTACAATGAGGACCCGACAATGTACAGTTCTGGCATTGAACAAAGCACAAAAGCGACAGCGAGCGATGTCGTGGTCTGGGCCTAAACAGGTGACACAGTAAGAATGGCAGTCTCTGTGTGGTATTTGTTTTCCACAGGCGAGACATTTGTTAACTTTTTCTAACATCAGTTAGAGTAAGAAAAAAGGACCCCCAATGGGTTACTTAGCTTTAGAAGACTTCAACTTCAATTTGGAAATGAAAACTCAGGTAGCGGCCAACCGGCACTCGTGCGAAATGCTTCGGGCTCCTCGGCAAGAAAGACTGATGTAATGGCATCGGCTGTCTGATTTTATACCACTGACGACCTGATGTCAGTTCTGGAACGACAGCAACTGATGCAGAAATACCAAGCCTCTAGTATTCAGGCCGACTGAGGTCTACCCCTGGCAGGATAACCCAAGTGTGATGACTGCAACAGTGAAACATGAAGAACATCTTGCTATCTCTCAATCAACTAATGATTGCCCACTCATTCATCTATAAACCTGACTGCTGTCCAGCTCCATCAGACCTTGTGCAACCCTACACTAATCTCAGTTCACTCAGGTCATAAGATAAAGTACTGCTTAAAGTTATCAAAACTCATAACTCATACAGCCTTATACAGCCACACAATAGCCAAATCCTGGAATTCTCTTCCCCAGCATATTCTATCTATACCTGACAATCAGAACTTCAAACAGCTACTAAAAGAATATTTCTCAAATCACTGGTTATGCTCCTGTACACCCTCGGGCTAAGTTATCCCTACCCTCCTTCACCGTTTGCTAACTCATTTCTCTCTCAGCCTATTGCTATATCTGCAATCCCGACTTATTTTATACACAAAACAAAAATCTTTTCTGACTCTATATGATTTATACTTTTAAATTCTGTTATATCTTGATTTTATCCTGTGTATATATTCATGTATATATTTTATCTCTGTTTAGTTGTAGGACAATTTAAAATTCTGTTTGGCCTTGCTTGTACTGCTGCTTTATCTTAATTGTACTATATTCAGTATTTTGTAACTGTAAGTTGTTGGAGCTTTTCTCCCCGGGTCTCTGCTGAAAATGGCCCATTTGGCCCGGTCGGACACTGCCTAGTAATCAAATGTAATAAATAAATAAAAATAAACAGATTTTATGAGTAGGGCAATGGAAGCAGTTGCATTCTCTGACACAATAAGGTTAATCAGGAGACTATATAAAAGATTAGAGATGAAAATTAAAGTGTGGGGGGTCCCTCTCGGATAAGTTATGTTTGAACAGAGGAACCAGGCGGGGGTGTCCTCTTTTTCCCTTTATTTGCATAATATTTTGAACCATTGGCAAAGAAAATAAGGGACTCAGGAATTCAAAGATATTCTTGTTATAGTAATAATACACAAAGTTTGTTTTATTTGCAGATGGTACTTTGTATCTGATAAAATCAGAAAATGATATTTCAATGTTGTGGATATAATTACAGAGGAAGAGGTAATAGAATGGGAGGAGGCCAAGAATGCATTTGAAGTGCAGGCTAGAGATTGCCTTCCCTGTCAAGGACTCAGAGTATACACAAAGTGAAAGGAATAGTGAAAGACCAGTTCTGGTAGAGCTTTTGGTACAATCTAGAACAGAAGCTGCTGTTTAAAATGGGATAATTAGTAGGGCATATAAAACATTGCATGGTAACTACAGGAAGCAATCAGAAGTTAGAGAGGACTGGGAAGAGAGATTGTATGAGCAATTCACAAAGAAATAATGGGAGGATATATGTAAGGCTCCCAAATGTGAAAAAGTCTAGAAGACTTGGAATCTTTGGAAGTGTTTGCATAGGTATTTTTATACCTCAAGAAGACTGGAAATAATTTTTCCTCTGGTAGACTGCAAATATAGGAGGTGTGATGGAGAAAAAAGAATTGGGAACATATTTTTGGGAGTGTAATAACTTGGCAAACTTTAAAAATTCCCTGCAGACTACTCTGTCAGAAAGAATGGGTGAGCAAACTGGTGTAACTAAGGAAATGATTTTTTGAGGTGTGATACAGAACACTAAAAAATGGAAATCAAAGTCTAAACCAAACAGACTAGAAGTAGTGAATATAGTAACAGAGATCAAAAAAATTGGAAGTGGGATCTTCAGAAAAGGACAACAGCAAATTACACAGAAAAAAAGTGGGAATTGTGGGAGCAATACATTCCAAATAATTTTCTGGAGGAGGAATAAGGTTTTAAGGGTAAGTAGGAATTGAAATAGCCATGTAATGTTTGATGGACAATGACTGCGTAGAAGACAATATGCAATGTATAATGTTTGCAACTGAAAATATTAATCCTACGGTTACCTGTAAGGGTCATGGGAGCTAGTCACATCTCGGATTAGATGCATTACTGTGGAACGTTTTCCTTTTGTGCAGTTCTAGTTATTGGTCCTACATTAACTTCCATGGAGAAGCAAAGGTATTCTTCTTGTCCAAACTCTAGGGAGCAAAGTTACTTGCTAGAGAATTTTTCAGCAGCCTAGGTATGGTTAAAGAAAGAAAGAAATGCCTGGAGATTATTCATTCCAGATCAGTCCTTTATTCAGTGCACATCACTTTCTGAAACAGTGTTCAACTGAGCAGTAACTTATGAACAATACAAGGTGGGCAGTTATCTTAACTACGCCCCCCTGGGTGTGCCTCAATTATGGGAGGGGCTGAGGAGCGTACTGTAACAATAATGATCCATTCTACTAGGTTTGATAAGTTTAAGAAAACAAAACATGATTTTATGATATTTTAATATTTTGGGCATTATACCAGCGCCTTAAGGGTTAATGATGAGGGGCAGTCCTAAATTCCAGAAGGCACACCCCTTTCTTTCTTTGACCAAACCTAACCTACTGGAAAATTCTCTAGCAAGTAACTTTGCTCCCTGGTAGCTGGACAAGAAGAATACCTTTGCTACACCATGGAAGCTAATGTGGCACTGGTAACTAGAATTGCACAAAAGAAAAGGGTCCTGCAATGATACTTCTAATTCAAGACGTGACTGGCTCCCACGGCCCTTACAGGTAACCGTAGGCTTTTTAGCTTTACTTTTTGATTGTTACCTCCTCTGCCCACAAACAAGGAGGTTGCCAGGATGTTAACAACCCTTATGAAAGCATGGCATTTTAGCTTATTATGCAACTGAAAATATGTCAATATGTTTTGTTTTTATTTATACAAATGCGATTGCCTGTGTAATAAGTGATAATTCAATATAGATGTTTCTTGTTTAAAAAAAAAATTCAAATTAAATGAAAAATTTACAAAAAAAGTGTGCAGGTACATATGGGGGGGGGGGGTCTACATAATTGCAGGCCTGGGACTAATGCACCAAAGCAGACTACTACGAGCATGTTATGACTCCTACAACCTTTGTTGTGCAAAACACATCTAAGAAAGCTATAATGCACTCCTCTTCCTCGCAAGTCATAACAGCTCACTGAATGCAGAATCCCTTTGGAGGAAGACAGAAGGAAAAACAGGTCTTTTTTTAATCTTCAGAGAAGGAAAGATCCATCAAAATGGACTCAAATGGAAGCTCATTACTTTGTCAGATCCCATAATAAAGAAACATTTACAGCTGGGCAATATTACCAGAGTTGGTGTTTTTTGGCTTCCTGACTTCAGTATTTCTACTATGTAAACAGACTGGTCACACTATTTCTAACTTTCTTTGTGGAAGAATATACTTCTTTTCCAGTGGTACTTATATGAAATGCATTGAAGCTAAAGGTTCCTTTTACTGGTGGCAGTATAAAGTAGAGCTGCTAAGGAATGCTCTACTCTATTCAGAGTATTTGCCCTTTGTCTATTGTTGTGCAACTGTAAACCTTACGTGCTTAAGGAAGGGGGTTCCTTTGCAAAAGCACTTCTGTAATTTACTGGTCAACTCTTTTTGTTCAGTAGTCTTAGACGTCTTGATTATGCAAGTTTATTTGCTGTTTCATCAGATCGAAGTCACACTTTTCTCCCAATTCTAAACAGGGGGAAGTGGTTATTCTACAACTCTGATCCCACATTTTTAAAATGGGAGGAGGGTAGAAGTTTACTCTTCAGGCGATGCCAAGCATTTCAAAGCCACAGAATCTTAGGGATGCACTCATGTCAATCAAAGAATTAAAAGGAAACATCTTAGATGACAACGGTGGTGGAGATAACAGTGAGTAGGTTGGTGACAGAATCAACCAAGTGGCATGGTAACTTAACATGGCTGGGAATGTTGTAAACTAATTCCTTGAATTGAAATCCTCTGTAATTACTGCACCTGAAAAGTCAAATCAGGGAGTGTCCAAAGTATTGAGTACTCAAGGGACATTAACTTTTGGCATATAATGGCAGCCAGTGCTGGACCTAGTTAACGAACCCCAGGCAAAGACTGGCATTAGATACAGAATACTGAATAGGGGTGACATCAGAAGCAGAAACACTGAGCCTGAAGCCTGCAATTCTGAAACGGTCACATGTAATGAAGTCAAGTTGTGGCTGGCGAACACAATGCCACCTGCTAATGGATTCAAGGCCAGATTACTGCAGGGTACAGCCAGCATCAGAAATTCCAGAACGCTATGGAGACTAGCTACAGAAACACATGATCCAAATACCTCTACTAGTGAACAGGAAAGCATATGCAAGGAGGATTTTCAGAATACCATAATCAGCGTGAATCTGGGATGTCTATAACTAACGAACAGCAGTTCTTGAGGGTACAGCAGATGGCTAGCAGAGAGAGAGAGATGTCAGCACTTCTACTTTATAAAGTAAGAACTCCACAGACAACAAGGGAAGCAAAATGAGACCTGAAGTCAATTGATCCACTAAATGTACCACCAGTTAGCTTTGGGGCAATACATCTAGGATCTTGAGCAGGCATGTGCATGACACTAAGCTAAGGATTTGACATTCAATGATCATGTGCTTGGTGACAGCTGGCTCACTCATTTCTGAATGGCAAAATTAAAATAAGTTCTGCTACCAACCCCACATTTTCCAACCACAAAGTCATCATATTTTGAAGCAAATGAAATTCTGTAAGTGAGGTGACATTCATTTCAGTTCACAAACTTGCAATTTCCGGAACATCGTGTAAGTAGAGGCAGGGATAATTCCACAGATTACTTCCACAGCTAGAGGGTTTCTCAAATGCGGGAGGTCATCCTGCAGGGGAAGGTATGGGGAGGTGGAGACTACTTTGTCTATGTTAGAAATAACTCCATGTCATACAAGAATAAAGCCATTTCTGAGACTCTGAAAATTCAAGCTTGATTAGTGGCCCAGGCACAGCAAAAGTAATGTTGGGAAAAGGCATGAGATGCATGCCTTCCCACCTCTCTCAGATCGGAGGGTATGAGAACATGCTGAGACATACCCATGCCACTGTATCTGATGAAGACTGGAGATAAAAGTAACGAGGCATTAGCAGTGGATGAGGCAAGGCAGGGCTAAATGAGGAATGCATCTTCCCGGATAGGTTGGACGATTCCCTCAGTGATGCTCACATGCACATCCACCAATACCTTTTATTCAGTTTACTAAGGTATTTAAACAAAATCTCTCTCAAGCACGCATATGATGCTATAGGTAGCTCAATTCTTCTTCACCTCACATCCTACAATCTCTATACAGTTTTCCACCATATTAATTACTGCTGCAAGTGACAGCTTAGGGTCCAGGGGCTTAACAACAGACAAGAACGTCTACAGAACTTGGAGAACTGCATAGCAATGGGTGGTCAAGCTTTTGGGGATTCCACGGAGTCTTCTTACCAAGGCAGTGAAGGATAAGAAAGAGCCTTCCCTAACCCTAACTAAGGAGAGGAAGCCAATGCTTGCCAGGCATGCTTGGGGATGAATTAGATCCCGGTCACTAACACAAATCAGATAACATGATGCTGAGCAATGACCCTCACAGATGCACCTTTTGAACATGGTACAGGGGCTGCAGAGGGCCTGTTACCTGCATCAACACATATTAACTGAGGTTGCATACTCATGCTTATGAGGCTGGATCATATCAGATGTCTAATTACCATCTTTTGTTTACTTCATGGACCCAAATTGTGAGCTTACTGGCATGAAATAATGTCAAAGTCTCACTTCTGTATAGAAAATAGAGACTTGCAGGGCTGCCCAGGAGAAGAGTCCAATGTCCCAAACACTTCACACTGAATCTTTAGATGTAGCATTTGGTCAGTGGTGTTCAGCAGTATGTAAATGAGTGACCTAATGCTTTTAGAAAAAGAGTGTGAGCAAATACTTTTAGCAAACAAAACCGAACCAAAAATATCATAAGTACACTTTTTTTTTTTTTTTTTTTCAAGATCAAATGTTTTTACACTTAAATACTGAACTTCATCACCCTGTACATTAACCAAGATGACTGCAGTCAACTTTCAGAAGCATTCATTTAAATTACTTACTAAATTATACTCCCCTTCCCCAGTTCCTAGAGCTATAATTTAGGTGTCAAGATCTTCATTTTACCACGATGCTCCACCTTGACTAGTAAAGGGGTTGACCTTGTGCCTGTCCTCCTATGTTGCAGATCATGAAAGGCCTGTGAGAGGTGAATCCTGGCAAACACCATGGAAAGCATGCCCTCGGTTGCCAGAATCTGCCACCAACGGCTGAGTACCCCCAACCTACCCATGACTGACCTGCCCCAGAGCATTCCACTGTATCTTCTAACATTTGCTTAGTGACAGCATCTAGAACAGTGAACTCCTTTTTGGAAAATCTAGCCTTGCTAAGCTCAGAAGAGAGTCTATGACATTCTTCCATGCCCCTAATTTACTGATTCACAGTGATGTTCACAGGTTTAAACTAAATTTTGCAGATGATCTCAGCTGAGGAAATTTTATTAAATATTTTGCATTACATTCTGAAAATGCACAAAATTAAGACGGGCAACAATTCAGTTAAAAAAAACATGGCATACTTTTTTACAGAATGCATCGGAATAGAAAATTATAAACAGACATGTACAAATACAGGTTCATTTACATTTAAATAGAGCACCATACAAAGCAGATGTAAATACTGAATTAATTCGGGACATGTACTTGTTTTCCTACTGTACTTACCCAAGGTCTGTCATGCCATCTATGAACTCTTTTTTATTAAATTCACACTGAGTGGCTGCCCTGAACTTCCATGCTATTACTAACACACTGACACTAGCAGGGTCAAGGTTCAAGTCGTCACAGAACTGTTGAATCCCATCTATGCCAATTTTACTCTCATCTTGTGGGTCTAGAGGTAGGAAATAAAAATATGTTTGATTAGAAAGTTATCATATAGTAAAGGCAGTTTAACTTTGCAGATGTCTTTTTTTGCAGTTTTCTCAACTACCCATTGATCAGCTTATGGCATGGTCAGCCTCTTAATGAAACTGCATCCAGCTTAGAAGTCCAAAACAGACTTCATTGGAAAGGGGTAATACACCAGATCTACAGAAAAACATAAATATGTAATATGACATACAAGGAGTACATGATACAGGTTTTCTTCCCACAATCCCATCAGAAAGACTTACTATGCAGCAAACACAACACATTAATGCATGGACAATGGCTTTAGCTTAACTTCTAAATGCAAGCCCAGTTCTTAACACTGACAAAGACAACATGTACAGTGTTGCTAAAACACGTGTCATGTCAGTGAAGTTTTATGGATATTTCCAAAAACCAAAGGCTCAATACATGCCCCCAAAATTCCCTTCTATGCAAACTGAAGACATCTGCACTGTGACAGGAACTCTACTAGCATACCTCACAAGCAGCCCTGGATAAGTTCCTTCAGTTGTCTCCCCAATGAGCACAATGGGATTTATGAGGGAAGTGAGAGAATTAATATAGACATACAAGAACATGTCACTTGCAAATGTTTCACCTAAAGTCCCAGTCCCAAGAAGTCATGCTAGTATAAACTCCAGTAATCTACTGCTGGAAAGTATACAGCACCAACTCCAATAATACTATACCACTTTCAATGAATTAGATCTTTTGGATTCTACAAAATGTTAGTAAAGCAAGTAGACATCAGTGAAGACTGCAGCACTATTGCAAGCTACTTATTAAAAACATCTGAATGACTTAACGGCTACTTGCGATTGTACTTTACCTGCTTAGACCTAACTATACTTCATGGTTCACTGGCAACATGTATGCGGACAAAATTCAGTATCATGCCACACAGACACTAAAGAAAGCAATATAGGTTCTGGGGTCTAATATACGCAACTAACTCTATTATGAAAATGTTAGACGCCATTCTTCTGGAATAGCTTAAGCACTTAAAAATAGCGAAAATAGACAATTTCAAGTGGTCAGGTGCTACAAAACAGTTCCTAGGAATACAGAAAAGGGTTGTGTGTGTAACAGAGCAGAAAACAAAAGTTATGGATACTTAGCACAACACTAGATTTGTCACAAGAGTCCTGGCTGCTAGAACTGCTAAGACACCAACACCTCAGGTATCACAACTATGTGGTATATCAACATTTCTCCAACCCCAGCCCCATAATACAGTGCATATTCTTGCCTCCCTGGTTCAAGGAAAAGTGAAAGATATGGAATGGCAGAAGGAAAGAGGATTAGCTGGAGAACTACTTTGCACATCTAGCATTAGGGCAAGTATGCATAACTCTCACATTTGATATCATAGTGCCCCGACTGCTAGAATTACTAGGACAGCATCAGAGTCCCCATCTTACACATCTGCATGGCTGCCCTAAGAGGACCCTTATCAAAGTGCCCCCAAAGGTTTTGCAAAGGTATTCAATGATGACACGCTACAGACACGTGAATACTGTCACATACATGGATATGGAAACAGCTCTACTAGAATGCATTTTGAGGGTACATCTCAGTGTCTTGCTGTACTTAAAATGACATCTTTCCAACTGTATTGTTTTCTATCAGACAAGGCACTGTTTGGTGACTTGCCTGTCCTCATGTATAGAAACTGCTAGCTATTCTGGCGCCCTTTGCCATTCCCTCATCTAGCACCCCACTCAACTTTAAGTTGAAGGAAAATTTTAAAGGACCTCCCATACTCAAGGACAAGAAAAACTATAGCAAACATGTTGCTACACATTACAACACACACATGAAGTGCTGAAGCACTTTAGTCGGACTGCAAATGCAGTATTGGTATTCATTTATGATTGCTGGTACTACATACCAACTGATCGCACCCAAACACCTTGCAGTTGGGGCAGCTACCATCTTTGCCCCACTCTAGTTATGCCTCTGTCCTCATGACTAAGTAAAGACTATAAAAAGGTGATCATCCTTATGTCCTCAGTTTGTGTAATCCATGAGAACTGCCTGTGCACATGCAAGCACCCTAGCTGCAGTACTGAGTGAACAAATTAGCAAATGATGCAGATTGGTTCAAACTTACCGCTTTGGCCATCTTAAGCATGAATAAGTGGTTAGCCTATACAAAAACTCCATCCTTATAAACAGAAAATACTTGTGACTCAAATTATTTTAATCGAAGATAACTGCCACCAAAATAAATGCAGGATTAAAAAAAAAAAAAAAGAAAAAAATATCAACTCTACCAAAACAATTAGTTCAAATGGAAGTACGGCAGGTAATTTCTGCAACACAAAGCAACTGTTCCATCAGGAAGAAATGATCCCTAATGAAGGCCTAAAAAAAAAAAATGTACATATGAGACCTGGAAGGCATTTGACACCAAGATACACCACAGATATGGACTCCTAATCAGAATGAAAGTTTAGGGTTACCAGACATCCGGCAAAAGGAGGTAATATCCTCCTTTTCAGCACTGTGTCCTCCGTCTGGCAGGCATTGCCTAAAAAGGCAAAAATGTCTGGCTTTCTTCAATCCCACAGATACCACACATCAATGGTGGCTTGTGGCATAGGACTGCAAGGCTGCAGCCCCCCTCCCCCCAACTTTCTCCACACACAAAAAAATAAATAAAAGAAAACAGTTCGAACTGCTACTATTGTGTAAAGTAAAGCAATGTGTTTCTACACAGAACTCAGGACAGCATGCAAGCATGCTGAAGTTCCACTTCCATAATAACAAAAAAAATATTTTTCTTTCCTTTCTGGGCTGTTTTACAAACAGTCCGGATTGAGAAGACCAAAGGCATCTATGCACATGCCCAGAAGTAGTTTAACCGCAAGAAACAGAAACCTGACGGAACTGCGAATTCAGCAGTCTGTCACGTAACCTGTATAAGTGACATAGCTGCTGATTAGTCCTGGTTCTCTTCCCACTTTAGTTGCGAGGGAGACAGCCAGACAGTGGAGAAAAAGGGGTTGACCTTCGTATTAGTGTTCAAGGTAAGTACTTTTTTTTTCCTGGCAGGGTCACCCAGATACTAATACTATGTGTGTTTAAGGGCCGATTACTTTTTTTTTTATATGTATTATAACCTGTCATGGTTAAGCAGATACTAGAGAAGCAATGTGTTTTGGGGACTGTTGATTTTCTTTTTTTAATAAACTGGCAGGGTCAAGCAGATTCCTGTGGTCTGTCTGTTTTTTCGAGTTGTTGATTACTTTCTTTCACACTTCTCTTAGAGCAAGAAATCTGGACAAAGCCATAAATAATGGCGCGACAAAGGCCCAAAAGTAGGGACAATTGTTAAATATTGCTCTTGCAAACTTAAAAAGGTGATATAACAACAGCTCTTGCATTAACATAAATTTTCTGAAGGCTATGAAATCTAAATCTCAAATGCCTGACATTATTTTCTGACTTTAATCTTTAATGATTTGACAGTGGTTTGCCAGAAAACCACAATTTTATGAGAAACAGACCTAAAATAAGACAAGAATCTGTACAGTTGAGAGTTATGCTTTCTTTTTTGAATATATCCTGGCAGGATTAACCAGATATAGGGTGGCAATGTGTTTTGGGGACTGTTTACGACTTTCTTTTTTTAACAAAATACACTGGCATGGTCAATCAGATGCTAGTGGTCTGTGGATTTTGGGGGTTGTTCAAGACTTTCTTTTGTTTTTTTGTTTTTTTACATATAATATCCTCGCAGGTGTCAAAAAGATACTAACTATGCAGTGTGTGGGTGGCTGTTTGTAGAGGATATGCTTTTTTTCAACTTAATAGCTTTTTGCAGGGTTAGTCAAGATACATTAGAATTGTTTGTCCATGTTTTGTTGAAACAAACTCTACTCTTGCATGAGTAAAGTGTGTATAGGTGAACTGAAGTAAGATCACTTGCAAGTTGTTCCTGGCTATGTGATGTGAAAGTACAGTAATGTAAATGTGGTCTTACTTTCATTAGTTTAAACCTTGTAGGCTCAAAGCAGATTCTCTGGGTAGGCATTTGGGAAGGGAGCAATGCCTACATGCGAATGGAATGACTGCAGTTTTGGCTTGCTTTGCAAGAGTAATGTGCATTTGAGTGAAGTAAGATCCACCACAAACTCCGATCTCATAGTATTATGTGAAAAAAAGAATACTTACCTCGATGACAGTGTCATCTTTTTGTTGTTGTTTTTGTTTTTAATATTGCAATATCAAATCAGATACTCTGGGTGGGGTAGGCAGTGGAGATTGGAGCTGTGTGTGAAAGAAACAATTGGCTCCACTGTTTACTGTTGTAATTCCAGCTTTGCAAAACTGTAATACTTTGCTGTCTGTACTTTAAGATGACTGTAAAATAATTAGCAAATTTGAGTTATTCTTAATTTATGTTATTTCGTATCTGTTCATGTATATACTGAATGTTTGTTAAAATGTTTTTAATACATTTGTGCTCTTCTCCCTGGACCTATGCTGAAAAGCCCCCAACCCCAACCCCCGACTAAAGCCAGTTGTTGCAGAAACCCGGGTAAACAAAAGAAAAATGAAATGTGTATTTGGCTGGCAGACACAAGCTGTGACTAATGTTTCTCTCAACAAAATGAAAGTAATGCAAGTATGTAAGCCAACTGTTACTATTATTTCTACTTTAATCATGACCGGGTGAAAAGCAGCTACTATAGTTAGGTAATGGGAGTATTTGTGAAAGTCGAGTAGAGCCACTGGAGTTATCCCCGGGGTGAATTTTCTATTTCCCATCAACTCATCAAGATTTCTCTTGAACAAGGTCAGCGAGGTGCTCTGCTTGACATTTATGGGAAGCCTATTCCATAGCATGGACAGTCTATGGGTTATGAACCTGTCCCTCCAGTATGTTCTGTTGATTTTGGTAATGAGGTTGAAGTCCCTGGAATGTGTGGTGCAGAGGGATTGGGATTTCTTTAGATGTAGCATTACTAGCAGAGCTGGGTCAGACATGGCTTTGTAAGTCAAGCAGAGATCACCTCTAAGTAGGTGATATGAGACAGAGAATAGTTGGACTTTTTTTTTTGAGTCTGTCCATACAGGACAAGTGTTTAAGGCCTAGGATCCTCTTTGTGAGGTACTTTTGCGGCCTCTCCAGTTGCTGCAGGCGTCTAGTGAGGTACATGCCAAATGGGGCATTGTACTCCATGACTGGCCTAATGAGGGAAGAGTAGAGGGAGACAATGACATCTTTCTTCCAGGATGCAAAACCCTTAGTAATGAGATGTGCCACATAGAAGGACTTTATGAGCACAGTGGCAGTGTGGTGATCAAAAGAGAGGTTGCTGTCAACCTGTGTTACCAGATCTCTTAGAACGCCTTCTGTGTTCAGTGGACTACCATCAATGTGGCAATTCATGGGAACCGGGTTTTTCCCAAAGGGGATGACGACATTTTTTGGCACTGAGCTTAAGGCTATGGTTTTGACACTGGTCGTTGGGCTTAGTGAAGCCATTCTGTAGGATGTCAACATCACTTGGGGAGTTAATAGCTCCCAACTTGCAATCATCTGCGAACTTTGTCAGCCAGAGTCCCTTTGTGTTGGCCTGGACTTCAGAGAAACAGATACCAAACAGGAGAGGACCCAGGACCGAACCCTGTGGGACTCCACTTGTGACTAGTCAGCAGTCTGATTCGGAGTCGGCTACTTTCACACTGTGGGTTCTATCTGTGAGCAAGTTTGCAACCCACCTAGTGATATAGGGATTGATGCCTAGCTTAGTGAGTTTTTCTATGATTCCTGAGTAGGGAACGGTATCAAAGGCCTTGGCCAGATCAAGGTAGGCTGTATGAACCACCTTGCCTTCATCTACAGCTCTGGTGACTGACTCAAAGAAGTTCAGCAAGTTGAACAGGCCTGAGCTACCCTTCACAAAACCAAACTGTGTGGGATCCAGAGTTTGGAGATTCCCTATTTCCTTGTTTATTAGGTCCATGATGATGCATTCCATAGCTTTGCATATCAGACTCATAACGCGAATGAGGTGATAGTTTCCAGGGTCTACAGTCACTCCTCCTTTGTGGAGAGGGATGAATGTCGCAGTGCGCCATTCGGTAGGGACAAAGCCTGAGGTGAGGCTGTGATTGAACAGGGCACATACGTGAGGTGCCAGTTCACTCTGTAGTTCATGTAGAATACAGCCACAGATATTGTCAGATCCAAAAGAAGCTATATACTTGGCCTTGGACAGTGCTGGTTTAACCTGTGCAGCAGTAATACTGTGTGCCTGGCAATCTCCCCGTATTGTGACTGGTCCTTTGGGGGAAGGGGGTAAAGTTGGCACTGAATCTGTCAGCCAGTATATTGGCAATATCTGTTGGCTCAGTACAGGAGGTTACCATTGTTCAATAGCTCAGAGCAAATCTGGGTATTACCATCGAGAATATTTACATAACTATAGAAGGTCTTGTGGTTGTCTTTACTATCTGCTGCAATTCTGTTTTCATAGCTAGCTTTAGAGGATTTGATGAGGAATCTCAACTTTTTGTTGAGGCTGATAAGGGAGTTTTTCCAGTCTTGGGACTTCACCTTATTCCACATCAGTTTCCTCCTTCTGTTGTACAGTTTGTTTATGGCAGGGGACCACCAGATTGGCTTCCTTTTTTTGGAAGAGAGTGACTTGGTTCTATTGGGTATGGCGAGATCCATGCAATTGTGTATGTGCTCATACTGTGCATTGTTGTATGCTTCGGCGGTCATGCAACTATTCTCCATTTGCATGGGTGCCGTGAAGTTAGCCACTTCTGTTTTTAGGAGCCCAAGTTAGCTTTGGGGAAGTTTTTCATGGTGGTCACCTTTGGGGGGGAGTGGGGGGATGTGGATTTCCAAGGTGATTAGTTTATGTTCAGATCTAACCAGGGAGGAGCTACGGTCAGCCATGTTAATAATGACCAAGTCAAGGATGTTGCTACCTCTAGTGGGAGTAAGAACGAGCTGGTCCAGGGCACTGAAATTAATGAACTCCAGGAAACGTTGGTATTGGTACAGGAGTAGTTCTCCCAGTTAATGGAGGGGTAGTTGAAGTCGCCTAATATTCTCCAGGGTGCTTAGGAACGTGGAGTGCGAGTCTTGGGACATGGTTGGAGACCTATAGCAGGCTAAGACCTGGATCATTCTCTTACCCACTGTTAGCTGCACCTGAAGTATCTCTGATGCATTATGTTGGGGTACCAGTCTGGAGGTGTGCACATCCTTTTTGAATATGGAAACACCACCACTTTTGGAGCTTCGGTCCAAGTTCTGGGGCCGAAAGGTGTGGAAAGAGTTATAGCCTGGTAGTGTAGGGGTGCTCTGTTGCCTTGAACCAGGTCTCTTGTTACAGCACAAATGTTGATGTTCTCCATTTTAAGGAGCTCTATGAGCGAGTGCATTCTGAGATGTAGACTTCTAGCATTGAGCAGCATGACTCAAACTGCATTTGTTTTTAGCTATTACAGTGGTAATTTGGTCTTTTGGAACACCGCCTAAAAAAGGCACTATAGGGGTGGCAAACGCCTTGGCCAGTATCCGGATGTGCAGGGGTGACAGATGCAGGCCATCTCTGGCAAAGCATCGAGGTCTGTCAAGCATGTCATCGCAGGCAGAAAGATACTGGATCCCCTTAGAATGACACCAGAAACTTAGCCAGTTGACTGTTGTAACTGTGGCTTTGCATCATTAATGTGTATTTGGCTAAAGTCAGCTGTCATACAAGCCTGTAACTACTGTTTCTGTACAACAGACTAAATTAATGGAATCATTGCTATTTTTGTTTTAATCCTGGCAGGCTCAAAGCAGATACTTTAGGTTGGCAATTGATATGAAGGCTATTTCTGGATGAAATGTTTGTCAGTGTATCTTTGGTGTAATAATTCTGACTTTGCAGGACTAATGTGTATTTGCATGAAACAAGATAGAATGCAAACTCTATTTGCATGCATTAATTCAATACATTAATGAAAACGTTACTGAAGCTGGCAAGACCAGATCACCTACTTTAGGCAGGCAATGGGTACAGGGGGGGCTGTTTGTAAGTGAAATCAGTGGTCCTACTATTTACTGTTATAATTCTGCTTCTGCAAGACTGCTGTGCATTTGAGTGTAGTGAGATGGGGTGAGTACAAGTGCTGACCTTTGGCTAATGTATATATGAAAGCAATACAGTAATATAAATGTTGTCTTTTTTTTTTTTTTTTTGCACATTCTGCATTGATTACCTGAGAGAGATGCTACACCAAAGGGTGGCTACCACAAGTGTGAATCAGGTAAATACTATGCATTGTTGAAGTGCAAGGTTTATACTACATACTGCAAAGCATATTTTACCTGGGCTTAGCATCCTGGCCTGCTTTTTTGTAAAAGTGTTCTTTTAATGTACTTTATACTATAGCTGTGTCCCACCTCTGTTTAACAGAAGCCTACCATCACATGTGCTGTAAATAATTTCAGTTTCTATTTGGAGCAAATCTGCAGTGGTGCAGCAGTTAGCGTTGTCGCATCATAGCAAGAGGTTCTTCCGTTCGATTCTCGGCTGGAGCGCCTTCTGTGTGGAGTCTGCATGTCCTCCCCGCGGTCGAGGGACGTTAAAGACATGCAGGTAGGTGTGAGCGTGAATGGCCGTGACTTCTTTGAAGGTTGGGCATCGGGCTGGCAACTCGGCACCATAAAAATCCACTGCCAAGCATGAGTGGACTGGAGTTCTGCTGTGGCGACCCCTAACCAGGAAAAGCCGAAAGTCTTTCTTTTACTTGGAGCAAATCTGCCAGAGGTTGTGTTGCAAATAACTGCTTGTAAATATTTGCTTTTCATTTCATGTAAATTTCAGCATTGCTGCTGACAGGTTTCTGCTCGTTTTATACTACTAAAGTTGTATCCATGTTGTACTGCTGTAGTTGTTCGTATTAAAGTCTGCAGTTAGATTCTCATGGTTTTGTAAGTACTCTTCCACTCATTTAAATTGTTTTCAGTCTTCCTTTAAATAAATTCTATTAAAAACATCATTTCAAATCCTGCTATTTATTATTGTATAACTTACTCTAAGAGCCCAGGTCTTCAAGTCAGAGATTTTAAGACTAAAAATGAGGAAAGTTCCTCGTAATTAGGTATAATTGAGATGTATTATATACTGCAAGCCTCCTAGCTAAAGATTTTAGCAGTTGTTTCACATGTTGTGTTTTGCTCCATATTTTGAGATGCAATGAAGCATTGTTCCAATTTTGGAAAAACGGGGGTTGGTAGCCATGAATGATCTCACTGAGCATAGTTTATAAAGTCATACTACAGTATAAATTACTGCATGTATTTGTGGAAGATTTTATTAATGCAACTAACATAAAATGTTATAATGGACCTTACAGTCTCTCTAAAATAAATAATTTTGAGCACTACAGTGAGATACATCCTTAAATAGATAAGATATGTGGTGCATGATGGTGTTGTAAGCCAGTGCACAAAAGGAAGCACATCCTTTCTAGAAGGAAGCTTGAATAAACCCTGTAATGAAAGCTAGAAACACAGCCATAGTGTTGCTTAGAAAGCATTCTACAAGTGTCAGGCCATTATGGAAGGGGTGTGGATTGTGATGAGATTTACTTAACTATGCAAAGGTTTGGTCAGGACAATGTAGCCCAAATAACCAGGTGTAATGGCCAGACATGGGGAGAACTCAATATAACCTTCGTCATGGACCACTGCTTAATTTTTTAAAACTTTTTCTACAGTATTTAGTAGCTTAACTAGAACTGGAAGATAGAGTAAATATAATTTATATACAAGTTCTAATTTATATTGTTTAAAGGTTTCTGTTATAATTTATTAGCATTTGTTTGCCAGGATGTTGACCACAGTTTTCAACCTCTTAGCACAAGAAATATGACTAAAGCCTTATAAACGTACATTGAAAAGCACAGTTTTGATTGGCTGGGAGAAAATATTGCATTAAATCTCCTTCGTTGCTCAGTTTCCAGACAGGGTCAGAGACTGTGTGTGTAACATTTTATACTTCTGTAATAGTCCTGTCGTATCTTTTTATTGAAGTCTTTTACCTAAAAATGTCATCCAGCAGTAACACTAACAAGAGGAAATCCAAATTCTCGGACCACATGAAAACAAAGTATCCATGCTTTGGTGAAGGATGCACCAAAAACAAAGCAAAGTGTTTGGTTTGTGATTCTTACGTATCCGTTGCAAACAAGAGTACCACTGATTTAGAATGACATGTCACAGCAAAAAAACACAGAAACATGGTAAAGATGTCTGCTTCGTCTTCAAAAATCACATAATTTTTTTAATCCGAAGCATTTGGCAGAATCTTTGAAGACACGTGCTGCCGAAGCAACATTAGCGTTTCACACTGTCGCTCATCATCAGTCATATAAATCTATCGATTGCACTGCTGGTCAAATGTATAGGCTGTTTGTTGTAATATTTTTAGCAGTTTCGGAGTCACCAAAGTGCCAGAACAAAAACGGAGGCAATTATTAATGTCATTGGTCCTCACACAGTTATGGAAGTAGTAAAGTCATTAAATGGCATTAACTAATTTGAAACTGCAACAGATGTCAGCAACCATGGTGTAGAGAAATTATTCCCAATAATCATTCAGTATTTTACCTGGAAAGCTGGTGGAACTCAAGACTAGATTACTTGCACTGGACAGCATGCCAAACAAAGTGTCTGAAACGCTATGCAATTACCTGCTGGAAACAGTTGAGAAATACAGTCTGTCGTCAAAATGTTTTGCATTTGCAGGAGACAATGCAAACATGAACTTTGGGGCATCAACAGGAAAGAATGTAAGAATGTTTTTTCACAGTTGAAAACAAGCCTTAAAAAGCCATTGGTGGGCCTTGGCCATCCAGCCCATGTTCTTCACAACTGTATTAGACATGGTGCAGCTTTAACGGCAGCTGATGTTGAAGCAATTGTGCTGAAGTTGTTCAACTAATTTTCTGTGTATAGTGTTTGCACGGGGACTCAAAGATTTCTGTGAATTTGTTGATCATTAACCATTAGTAGTTGCTATACCACAGCAAAACCAGATGGCTCAACCTATTTCCAGCAATTGAGAGGCTTTTGCAATTATTCCCTGCGCTGAAAGCATACTTTCAGAACATAAAACAGCCACCAGTGCTGATAAAGAATTTTTTCAAGAATAGTTTTTCAAAAGTATATGTGTGGTTTTTGCATTCGCTAATGTCAGTATTTACAGCAAAAAACTGCAGCTACTGGAAAGGAAGAAACATCGGCATTGGAGGTCTGTCGCATCCTTCAGTCGACAAAGCAAACTCTGCTAAGCAGAGTAAAACTTTTGTCACTCTGAAAGTAAGAGAATTTCTGAAAAAACTGAGTGAAGATGGCCAAGATGAAGAATGCAAAACATTCATGACAGTAGTTCAAGTCCATGTACCAAGGGTGGATTGATATGGAAAAGTGGATGACACACTTCAATAATTTTCAGTGCTTTCCTTGACTGTATTTAAACAAAGTGAAAGACAGTTTGATGATCTGTTGCCATGCGTACAGTATATGAGCAAAAAGTGTACTGTTCCAGACGATGTACAGTTGTTTGACCAGTACTGCAAACTGAAATCATTCATAGGACAGAAAGATCTCAAGTTTTTTGACAGTCTCCTTCATGAACAGTGATGTTCATACTTTCAAAGTTGTGCAAATGAAGCCACTTATTCAGAGCTGCTTAAAATCTGTGAATTTTTTCTTTTGCATTCCTGGGCACAATGCCAACACTGAAAGAGCATTTTTCCTTCATCAACGCACAGTAGACAAAAGAAAGAAATAGACAGTCTGTTGACTCTGTCACAGGAATTCTTCTTACAAAGTGAAATTTTAAGAACGTTTCTTGTCTGGAGCTCCACGCCTATGTTTCCAAGAACGATGAACTGCTGCAAAAAGTCACCTCGTCTGAGAAATATGAAAACACACAGTTTTACTGTAACTTTTAATTTTGATGATTCCTTTTGTGACCTGTCAAATTAGTTGTTTTTAAAGTTTTTATTGTAACACACAATCCAGTTGTAGGTGTCCCTGCCATGGTTACATGATGTCGTTGTCAACAAGTTCAGAAAGCACTGCAAAGTCATACTATATCTTAGATCAGCATCATTATTGCTGTAGAACAGAAGATGGTTTATTAACTGAAAGTCAGTTTTAGGTTTACGGAGTCCTTTTATTTTAATTGCTATATTTCAGGGCATGAGCAAGGAGCATTTTGGTTTAAATTAGAAAGACAAGGATGTGACAGCCTATGGCTGCAATATACTGTGGGGATTTGCATGTACTTTGTTATTTGTTATTAAGCTTCTGTATTTATGAGCAGTAAACTTCTAGCAGTACCATTACATGAAAAAGAAAGCAACATGCCTTAACGCTTGAGTATTTTAAAGATCTGAACTTGTTCAGTAGTGGATTTGTTATATTTTCCATAAAACTATTCAGTGGTGAATTGGATATTTTTCTCCACCAATCTGTTCCGTAATAAATTGTTTATTTTGTCCTTGAAGCAAATTACCAGCTTAATGTAATTACACATGGCTTTGTCCTCCTTTATAACATTCGGTGTCCTCCTTTGGGTTCGCAGGTATCTGATAACCCTATGAAAGTTACAAATGACAGGTAAGTGAACTTTAATGAGGGAATAACTAAGGCCTGCATCAAAGGTTTCTCCCACATACTTATGCTGACTCACTATGCAAACTGTATACTCTGAATGTACAAAAGATTACACCTCTGTGGAAATTTATCATGTATATGAGTGTTGTAGTGAAGAACTCTGAGCAAACTGGTAATTTGAAAATAACTAAGTATTCTTTGCCAAGACTTGAGTAATTTCAGTTGTATGTATTACTGTAAACTCTTTACCATAAAATGAAAATGTGACTTGTATTTAATTTTGTCTTATACAATTATGCGACTTTCATGTAGTTCTGTGCAGTATGCATGAGTTGTTGCTGAAAAGGTTTCAATGACAATCCACTTACCTAGTTAAAAACAAATAAAAAAATAAATCAGTAAAATAAAATAAATGAAATTTAAAAAAGCTGAGATACCCAAGGATTTGTGGTGATGGTAGCAAGAAGGTTAAAAAATACCTACATTTTGTGCAAAAGTCCAAAATGAAAAGTCTTCCATTTGTTCTTGTTTAATTTTTTGATGTAGATGGCCTCCCTGAAGATGAAAGGATAGAATCTACCTTGTCCAAAAATAATTTAAATCTTGATACCAGTAGATCTGAAATAGCCATGACATTGAATTGTGAACATGGAGATGGTCCAGTGGATGATGATGGTGGTGGTTATTAAAACTCTACAATGTGAAGATGGTTAGAAGAGTGTGTCTAGGAGAAAGGGCAGTAACGTTGGAAAACGAATCTCTGTAGGGCTGTTGAAAAGTGCACAGAACATCTAAAGAAAAGCTCTGCCACTAGATGCAGAATCAGTGAAAAATACTTGCGACACTTTAAATTTGTTGGAAATGCAAGCAGGTCACAAAATGGATGACCACAGAATGTTCTTGGTCAGGAACTGTTTCAATGTCTATTCACAGAGTGTTAGTAAACCGAGCCTCAGGCTGTCTGCTAAGCACCTGATGTCCACTGGGAAATTACATCATTGAAAGTGCACTCTCATGGTATCATAATTTCACTACACTAAATGTAGGTGTGAGCTCCCCCCTTGATTGTTGACCTACTGATGGCAATACAACAATGGCAAAGAAACGTCTGGCAAACTAGTAGATAGAGGAACAGTATACCCACCTTTAAGAAACCGATGAGTAACCAAAACTCCTTGTCAGATCAAACACCCTGACCAGTCTTTCCCTCACAGTGCACCCTCCATTCCAAAAGTGTGCATGCATCTGTTGTGGATGTGACTGAAAAACTGAGGGGCTGCCAGCCTAGCCAGACAGAATTTTATAAATAATTCTATGTCAATGTAAATATTAATATGATCCGCAGGCTTATGTAACAAATGTAAGGAAACTGTGTTATGTCCTGTGCTACAAAAATGTAACTATAGTGCACGGAGCTGGAAAGAAAGCGGATGAGTAAAGCATTTTATATGACTGTTTGATCTCAAGCTAGGAGACTAGATGTCTGGGCTAGGAAATTATTTCTATTGTTTTAAGACAGAGATAATTACTAGGTTTAACAAGTGACTTTTATTGCTGTGGCTTCCTGGCAGGTGCAGATTAGAAAACAAAATGCTAAATTTTTAAATTCTGTGAGCCTGGGAAACTTAAGTAGAAGTGTCAAGAATGATGTAATCTAAAATGACTCAGCAGTAATGTGTATTATCAATTTAAGACCTTCTCAGAGAGAAGGATTTAGCATTTTGTATTTGTCTTCAGAGCTGACAACAACTCACCAGCACTTCGCTTTGTAAGTAGAATTTAGAACATAGTTTCTGTTAGAGACAGATAGGAATACAGCCAGATTAGTCTAGCTGTTTTCTATATTTATGTGAGACTATCCTACAATATTGTTTTAAAGTATTTTGCTGTGATCTCTGAACTATTAGAAATGCGTTGAATTGATGAGTATTGTCTTGTGTTTTTATTAAATATTTTTAAACCTTTCAACTGTGGCTGTTTTGTGTAGAGATAATTTAAGCTGTCAGAGTACTTGCATGTATTTGGTGATACTGTACAAACCACTCCAACAGCCTTAGCCCTGGGTTACAGTAGCACACAGTATAACTGGTCACCCTTTGGGAATGGCCTTATAGTAGCTGATTAGTGGTTGGTGGCAGTGATTTCTACCTTATAGTCTGGGCAGGAGGGGGCATAGCTGGAGAACCTGTGCCAGCCATCCCCAGGAGTGTCTGTTTGTATATAATTCATATCTCAAAGTGTGTGTGTGTGTGTGTGTGTGTGTGTGTGTGTGTGTGTGTGTGTGTGTCAGTTACTTGGGCAGGGACACAAAGCACTGGTTGGACAGGTAGGGTACTGGAGGTTTTGGCTTGACCACTCGGCTGAGATCTGAACCCTACAGCTGTGCCAGTGGGGAGTCTTATTGGGGATCTGGAGAGAAAGGGAGAAACCAGCCCCAGACTGACTGTGATCTTTGTGTGCTCTTAAGAGAAATTGTACTTTACTGTGTGTACTTCTTATCCTTCCCAATGTGCATGCCCCTCACTTGTGCTAGTGGTGAGGATTGAGGCTCCTTGATTACTGGGCCAGTGCACTGGCATCACAGTGACCACCAAAGTTTCTAGAGTAAATGGTCTTCCACTCAATAGGTGAGTTGAAATAAACCAGTATGCTTCATGTATCTTGCAGACCTTCAAAAGCTTTAATGTAGCATCCAGAGGTTCTTTCTAATCAGATCACTGCATCAAGACAGTCTTGTGGACTTCTCTCACTTCTTGTAATACTAAGCATGAGGTACCATAACAACAGCTGATACTATCATATCCAGGCGCTGAGACAAATTATGGCTATAGGAAGTGACTGACAGTGGATGAACTGCTCACAGAATACACCGGTCTTTACTGACTGGTACAAATACTCAAGTCTTGGTATCTAGGGAACAACCTAAGAATCAACACCTGAAACAATGAAAGTGGAAACTTTGCAAAGCTTGCTGCAACCCCTAAATAATAAAATGTGTAAAACATGCTGCATGACAAGAGTGCCCCTTGTCACAGCCATCACCAAATGGAAGACTATGGTGCCTCAGTTTGAAAAAAGCTGTTGCTGCCACTGCCACTACTGCTACTACTACCACCACTACTAGTATCGCTACTACTGCTATTGAACATTTGATGAATACTCTAGAAATCGTGTCCAAAATCTCAATTAGTAATAACGGTCATATCTTCAGAAAGTGAAGGTAACTCATTGATTATTTTGCTATCTTTATGTGGAAGCATGCATCTTGAAGGTCCAAAGTGTACAACTACTTTATTCTGGACTGACTGAAGGGTGACTATCAGAGCTGGATCCTTTATGACAAACGTGTGTGGACCACTAAATTTTGCAACTAAAAATCTAGAATGGGACTAAAGTTCCTTTTTTGGAATCAAAAATAGTCTAGAGTCATATCAGATTTCTTGCAAGTTTGGTCGGATCTTTTGTTGCTCTTTTGTCCTTCCTTATTTTTTGCCATGGTAGTATAACTGTCAAAGCAAATAAGAGGGAATGGATGAGGAAAAGAAGGGCAATAGGCATCCCCTTTTTATACACCCTTTCCTTGCCCTCTTGGAATTGGTAGGCCAAACTGCAGAGAGGAGAAAGACTCGCACTCTGAACACTTACAAAATAGTTGAAAAATGATACAGGACTACTGTGGCTTACTCTGAGGCATTCCACAGCTGTCCTGGAAATGAAGAGGACAAGTCCTTCTAGGCCAACCCACCTTAATGAACCTCAGTTGTGCAGGTCTATAAGGATCTGTCTACATCCTGCTACTGTGGATGCAGGCTGCAGGGAAACTATGGCCCTTCTAGTTTCTATGCATTCTATAAAAGGAACACTGTGAAGGATGAAACCAAATTCTAGCAGATGAAAGAGATGGCTCCCTTCTCATTCATACTCTTTAGATGACCACCAATTTCAGAACCAAACAGCAAGAGGATTTTGAATAGGGAAACTAAGCAGATTACCTTTTGTCTTTAGTATATTTTGTAAGATACAGCTACAAATGCTATTATATGGCTATACTGGACCCTGCTGCATTAACAGTTGCATCAGTGGCACTATATACCCAACAAAGCATCAGACTGCCACTGCAATAGACACGGATGTAGGCACCTTTCATTATCAGGATGTTTATCTACAGCATGCTGGACTTCATCCAATAAGTCATAATGAAAATACAGAATGTGTGTTAGGTAGTTCATCCTTCTCAACGACAGTAAAGGCTGTGAACAAATACCTCCTAAATTGGTCCTTAGCTCTGATCTCCCTGCCAGAGGGAGTGACTGGAGCACGAGGACCTGGCTTTCTCCACATTTTGGCTAATAAGATAGTAATGTCTGGTTTAAGAGTATCAATAACGAGGAATACTCTTCAGTCAGTTGGAAAATAGGAGTGACCTTCCTTTGTATGGGGGATACAGTACTTGTATGGTTCCAATATTTACTAATGGAGAAACTACCCAGCTGGAATGCTCCACATGCTATAACAGTCTTTGGACATATGTCTGCAAGAAAAAGCTGGCTTAGCTTCTGAAGGTTAGCTATCCCTTCTCCTGCATTAATGCACAAGGTCTTTACAAATTTTAGGTCATCACTAAGAAAGAGAACTGGCACTTTCCTCCTCATCCAGCTCCTCTATGACAGGATCTAGATCTGTTTCTAGAAGTTTAATTTTGTCTTCTGACTACTTAGATTCTGAAGAAACTGTACATTTCTCAGGAGCCTGTAAACACTGAGGATGAGGAAATTAAAGGGTGAACCTAATGAAGAAAACAGTAGTTATATCACAACGGAGCTCCATTATGTCAAAATACAGACACTTGGCTGGGATCTCAAGAAATAAGGCTCACTAGTAGAAAACAGTGCCACAGTCTGAGTGATGCAAGAGACATAAAATATATTAGATGTGTTGGTATTTCAGGAAAAAACTGTCTATATTTCCAACATCTGTGGCAGTGAAAAATTTAGAGCAACTAACATCTGTAGAGCAGGTATGTGGTCAACAGGCACCAGTATCACGGATTGTAAAACCAACATCTGGTACACTGATGCCTGATCGGTCAGTACAAAGGCAGACAGCTGCTGAAACTATAACGAGTGAAATTACATTTGCAGTAGCATTAGCAGGACTAGCATCTGAGCCTCTGACACTGGTATACACAACAGCCAATGGAAAAGCATCAGTGGTACTGACACCCGGGTTCCTGGTATCTAAGGAACAAGCATTTGGTTTACTGAAATGGTCTTTCCTCTTAAATATTTAAACATCAAAGACAAAAACTTATAAAATGATCTGAATGAAGATAAGAAGCCTTCTCAGAAGATGTGGAAAAGGTTAATGCAGAAGCAAAGGGAAAACGTGCTCGACATGAATTACAGAAGCCTCAACAAGTGTTGTCGAGTTCATCAATATCACTGCTGGAATTTTGACTTTTCCCTGTTGTAAGATTAGATATGAAGGTACTTTACCGTAGTTGACAGGAAACGCTGTATGCCATGAGATTGAGAAACAAAAGTCTTAATTACCCAAGCTTGTGCTTCATAGGTGTCAGTCTCTACCCTTATGAACCAAGTCTTGTGCACTATTTAGCATGAATTTTACAAACACTGTAGTTCATTTAATAATGTTTTATAGCATGTTCACAATATCTGAATACTGTCTCCATTAACAGTTCTTATAAACAAGTCAAGTTGCTGTGCATCCTTCTGACTGTCCTAAACAACAAACTGACATAGCCTCTAGATGACTTGTTTTCTGTACTCATGCTCGAGTGTTAGACATCATCTTTGAAGTAACAGGTCGAATGAACTTACGAACCTTATCTGCCCTGCTATCCTGAACACAGCATATTATACTCTCTTTTTCAGTAATTTTCCTCTATTGACTATATCCACCCCCAATCCTTGATCCTTAGGCTACGTCTTGTTTTTAGCTTATCTCTTGATTCTTTCCTTGAGAAAAGAACATGACAAGTACTCTCTGCAATCTTCCCTTGACAAACTTATTTCAGCAAGGTCAACATTCAGTGAAAGATTCTTTGTTTCTGCTTTCAAAAATGTATGCATAAATGAAACTCCATTTCTAGCTTATTTTATTCTTTTAGCCTGTCTAATATCTGTAAAATGAAAAACCCTGATCCAACGCCCGTCACATGTGCTCCATACGTTGGCTTATTTGGTATTTTTTTCTCATTGTGCAAGACCCATCATTACCACTCAGACTTAGGAATTGAAGATTTAGGAATCTACGAGCTTTTTCAGTTTTATGCTTGTGTTTTTGGTCAGGCACAAGTTTTCTCACTTACACAATAAGACAATAGTTTTAAGCCAGAAGGGTTTGTTGTCTAAATGGAGTGAAATAACTCTGAAGGGATTTGTGAAGCCTACATCTGCCTGCACCAATAAAATAAAAAAGAATGAATGGGATAGCATGTTATGTTAGACACCTAGGCAAGTAAAACATTTAGTGTGCCTGTCAGTAGTAGAGACCTGCCCTCTAAAGCCACACTTACTGAGAAATGAAGCTGTAACCGAGCCTCAAAACAGACTACGCTCAACACAAAGTTCTGACAAACGTACAGTTGTATACACTTACTATAAATGTAGATGATGGAGTGTATTCACTGTTGCAGTCATCACCTGTGGGTTTTCCTTGCTGTAGTAGCTCTCAGCCGGCCTGAATACAAGAGTCAAGGTTTTTCGGCGTTGGCTGCTGTCGCTTACTGACTGACGTCAGATCATCAGTGCTATAAAGGAAGGCAGCCGACACCATTACATCAGTTTTTCTTGCCCTAACCAGTCAGAAGCCCAAGTAAATATGGTAAAGTGGTCCTGGTGGCTAAAAGCCACCGTTAAAAGCTTATGTCTCCCTAAAGAAAGAAGATATAAGGGGGGAGGGGGGAACAGGACTGCAACAGTGAATACACTCGAACATCTACATTTATGGTAAGTGTACACAAAGTACAGTTGTGTACACTTAACATAAATGTAGATGTTAGACTGTATTCACTGTTGCAGTCATTACATTTGGGTATTCTGCTGGCAGGTTGCCCTCAGTCAGCCTAAATATCAAAGTCTTGGGTCCTGCGTCAGTTGCTGTCTCTTCTTCCATGATGTCAGGTCGTCAGGGGTATAAAACAGGAAGCTGACGCCATTTTCTTTAGTTTTTCTTGCCCCAGATGTCAGGTGCCCCCCAAAGGGGAGCAAATATATATATATATATATATATATATATATATATATATATGTAAAACTATATATACATGCAATTGTAACAAACTTTACCTTCACCTAAAAGCAAATTCACCACAAAGGTTGTAGAATATAGTGAAGGAAAGTGACTCGCCAGAATAAAGGGGGATGGTGGGTGGGTAACCCGGACTGCAACAGTGAATACACTCGAACATCTACATTAATGGTAAGTGTACACAACTGTACTATGTTCTTCATATTTCACTGTTGCAGTCATTACATTTGGGTAGAATCCCAAAGCTATGGATGGGAGGATGGAACTAAATAGCATTAGGCACGGCTATAAGGCCCTGCAGAACTGCAGTGGCAAAGCCTGCCCTGGACTTAGAAAAAAGAGGCAAATGATAATGCTTTGTAAAACGTATGCACAGAACTCCAAGTAGCAGCCTCTAGAATGTTTCTGGTTGGTACCCCTCTGAGAAAGGCTGCTGATGTAGATGCAGCCCTGGTGGAATGTGACCTAATGCCCTTGGGCACCGGTTTATCATGATGCATGTAGCAGAAACAAATGCAGTGCCTTATCCACTTTGAAATAATCAGCTTGGAAATAGCCTTTCTCTCTGATCCTGCAGCAAATGCCACCAGTAGCTGCTCAGTTTTTCTTAGAGATTTGGTCCTGTTCAAGTAGAATCTTATTTGTCTGTGCACGTCCAAGGAATGCAGAATCCGCTCCCCCTTGTTCTGCAGATTTGGGGAAAAGGCTGGCAGGTGAATAGTTTGGTTAAGAGTCACACTGGATACCACCTTAGGCATAAAGGGAGGATTGGTCCTGAGGGACACACTGTCCAGATAAAATATAATAAAAGGCTCCACAGCCATGAGGGCCTGCAGCTCTAAAACCCTTCTTGCTGAAGTAATTGCAAGAAGTAAAGCTGTTTTCCAGGACAAAAACTTTATATCTGCAGTAACAGCTGATTCAAATGGAGGCAGGGTGAGCTTTTCCAACACAAAATTGAGGTCCCAAGCAGGAACTTGTGATCTTCTGGGAGGCCTTAAATTTTTGGCCCCTCTAAGATACTGTTTTAGCAGAGGATGAGAAAAAAAATCTGTGGCTCTGTGTTGTAATGAGCCGAGATGGCAGAGGCATGGATTTTTATTGATGAAAAATATAGGACCTTCTCAAGCATCTCAGTCAAGTATTGTAAAATCTGAGGAATATTTGGCTTTGCTGTGTCAGTTCCTTGTGCTTGGTTCCAAGCACAGAATCTCTTCCATTTATCAGCATAAGATTTTCTAGTACTAGGCCTTCTGGCTTCCAAAATGACATCAATCACAGATTTACTGAGAGGTGTTGTTTGAATACATGATCAGCCATGCTGCCAGATTCAGAGTTTGTAGCCGATTGTGCAGAATTTGATTGTGCTGCTGAGACAGTAGATGTGGTATTTGAGGCAAGTACCAAGGAAGGATTTGAGACATTCTCCTTAGGATTGGGTACCAGTGTTGGCGAGGCCAGTCTGGGGCAATTAGAATCATTTTTGTTTTTTCTTGTCTGACCTTTAGTAGGACCTTGGGAAGAAGACACCAAGGAGGAAAGGCGTAGACTGATAGGGTTTTCCAACTGAAGGATAGGACATCCACGTTCCATGCTTGTCTGTGATAAGTCCTTGAGCAGTATTTGTCCAGTTGATAATTCTGGGGAGAGGCAAATAGATCTATGTCTGGGCTTCCCCATTTCTTTGTTATCATGCTGAAGACTTGTGGATCCAGTTTCCACTCGTGAAGTCCATAAGGTTTCTGCTTAAGTCGTCTGCCAGAGTGTTTTGTTTTCCTGGCAGGAATTGAACTTGAAGATGTACTTGGCAAGTCAAGGCTGTGTCCCACAATGCCATGGCTAGTCTGCAAAGGGGGTAGGAGTGTGTGCCCCCCTGCTTATGTACCACATAACTGTGATGTTGTCCGTCTTTATCAGTAGTTGTCCTGGATGAAGTAAGTCCTTGAAGGCTGTCAGGGCATTCTGAACAGCTAACATCTCTTTCTGGTTGATATGCAGATGCATTTGTTTTGGGCTCCATATGCCCTGAATGCATCTCCCCACCAGGTGGGCCCCCCAAGCATAGTCGAATGGGTCTGCAGTTACGGCTTGGTTGGCAGGGCGTAGAGTGAAAGACCGTCCCATGTTCTGGTGACATGCATCTGCCCACCAAAGAAACTCCTGTTGTAGACAGGGAATGAGAGGAATCATTGTTTCCAGACTGTGACAGTGTTGACTCCATAAACATTTTAGGTACCACTATAGTTTCCTCATATGCAGTCTTGCATATGGAATCAGTAGAATGCAGGATGCCATGAACCCCAAAGCCTGCAGAATTTGTCTTCCAGATAACTGGGTTTTTGTTGCCATCTGTTTGAAGTAAATAGTCAGTTGCCTTTGTTTTTCTGGCGTAAGATAAGCCATCTGGGCAGTTGAATTCAAGCTTGCACCCAGGAATGTTATATTTTGAGAGGGTACCAGTTGTGATTTCTTTTCGTTTATTGTGTACACTAGGCATGTCAGAAGCCTTTTCACAAACGCCAGATGTTGAAGAAGAATGTCCTTCTTTACTGCTTGAATGAGACAATCGTCCAAGTAAGGACAGATTTGTATACTTTTGTCTGCAAAATGCAATTACTGGTGCCAGGCACTTTGTAAAGACCCTGGGCGCAGCAGATAAGCCAAAGGGCAGTGCAGAGAATTGGTAATGCATAAAGCCAGCCTTGAAGCGGAGGTATCTTCTGCACGATTCCCTGATTGGGATATGCAGGTATGCTATGCCTCTTAAGTCTAGAGTCACTAGCCAAGCATTCTTACCCAGCATGGGCAGAACCTGCTGCAAAGTTAGCATTTTGAATTTTGGTATGTCCAGGAATGTGTTCAAAATTGATATATCCAGTATTGGGCGCCAGACCTTGTCTTTTCTGGGTACCAAGAAGAGTCTTGAGTAAAACCCTTGTCCTTTTTCCTGTTCTGGCACTGGCTGAATAGCCCCCATATCCATGAGGGACGTAACTTGTTTCTGTGCCTCTGCCCATTGGTTTTGTGGCAGATCTGGCCAACCGTTTGGAATTGGCAGAGTATGGAAATGAAATCTGTATCCCTGGGATACTATGTTTAATACCCACTTGTCCTGGGTCCATGGAGTGCTAGTTTTCCCCCTAAGGGGGCTGCCAAAAGATAAGTGCTTGGTGATGGTACAGGGAAGTCACTGAGACTGTTTACTGTAGGGTTGTGCTTTATTTCCTCCAGATTTGGAGGTAGAGGCACCCCATTGCTTTGACCTGTAGGAATCCTGTGATTGGTATCTAGAGCCCTTTGAGCGCCTGGATTTGCCCTGTGAAGCTATGTGGCACACATGAAAGGACCAATTTTTTTGTATGCCAGTGTCTACTGAATCTTGGTGGCTGCACTTGCAAGAAGTCTTTTACAGTTTGCATAAACTTAGCTTTGTCTTCCATTTTCTTTAAAACCTCTTCTGCCTTAATACCAAACAGAATATCATGCTGTAAAGGTGCATCCAACAATTTAGTTTAACATGATGATCAGGCACATTTTGCTCCTTTAGCCAGGCATGCCTTCTAATCACAGAACCAGTAACTGCAGCCCCGCAGGAGGTCTCCAAGGAATCAAAACCACATTGCAAAATATGCTTTCCAACTTGTTCTGCTACATGCAATAATTCCTGTAATTCTTTATTTTCCACACATTCAGAAATCATCATCATTTTCTGTTTCAATAATCCCATAACATGCTGTTGATATTTAAGCATATGAAACTGGCAGTTTAAGGCCCTAAATGCCAAGGTTGCAGACGTATAAACCTTCTTTCCCCATCTATCCAGCGCCCTGGAATCTCTATCAGAGGGGGTAGGATTCTTAGCTGTTGAGGCCTTTACACCTTTGGGACCCTGTGAAATAGTTTCAGGGTCAGTAGCAGGGTTTTGAATACAAATTTGGGCAAGTCAGGAACCCTGTAATATCTGTCTGGCTTGCTAGGAGCCGGAGGTAAGGAATCTGGAGTCATGCTGGATTCCGAAAACACATCATTAACAATGTCTAGTATAGGAGGTATGGCTAAAGGCCTATGCTGAGGGAGAAGGAAATCCCTAAGCCTCTTTTTTGATTCTGAGAAATCTTGCCTCTCCCAATGAAAATGTTCCTTCAAAGTATGCAAGGTTTCTCCAAAGGAATAATCTTCAGAAGGGGATGCAGAAGGGATGGATTGCTCTGCATCTGAATCCTCATAGGGTGGTGTAGAAAATTCCTGATCAGAAGAGGAATCAGAAGAAAAAGAAACCTGATCTGAAGATTCATAATCAGTGTCTTGCCTAAGCCTCTTTTCAGGGGGAGATGGGAACCCCTGATCAAAGTAATTAGGTCTTCAGCCATTTTGATCATCTGCTTCTTGGGCACAGAGGCCTGAACACGTGGCTCATGCATCAGTTTTTTAGCCTTAGAAGTTGCCTTTGTCTTTGTTTTTGAAGCTGGCATCGGTTTTATATAGAAATGTTGAGGCCTGAAGACACCTTCAGAAGACGGCGCCTGCTCAGCGGCTCCGGACCCATTCGAGGGAGACATCTGCGGGTACAATACTTTGAGACTCTTGTGGCATGCCAGATGCCACATGGGTCTCTATAGAGGCCTGCGACTCGAAAGTAGCGGGTATCAGAGGCTGCGAAAGCACCTGAGTACTGGCGAACCAGCGACTGGCTTAGAAGCTTCATCGCCAGTTTTGGACCTGGACGGTCTGTGAACTCCGGTAGTTGGATTGCTATCAGACAACATTTCAGGGTAGTTAAATCTGTTTCCAAAATATTTTGAAGCAAAGATATATTGATGCTTAACAGTGTATTGGGTAAATCTAGCACAAACCCGACAGAAAGGCACGTTATGATCTGGGCCTAGGCAAGGAGTACAGTACAAATGAAAATCCTTATGAGGTATTTGCTTCCCACAAGTAATGCAATTATTAACTTTTACTGACATCGGTATGGAGCAAGAAAAGGTTTCCCAAACGGGGTACTTAGCTTTAATTGAAGACTTCGGTTCTGAAACTCTAATTCAAAAATTTCAGGAGTAGGCCGACCGGCACTTGCGAACTGCTTCTGCTTCGGGCACCGCGCGGCAAGAAAGACTAAAGAAAAAGGCATTGGCTGCCTGTTTTATACCCCTGACGACTTGACGTCATGGAAGAAGAGACAGCCACCAACGCAGGACCCAAGATTTTGACATTTAAGCCGACTGAGGGCAACCTGGCAGCAGATTACCCAAATGAAATGACTGCAACAATGAAACATGAAGAACATCTGTACTATGTTCTTCATGTTTCACTGTTGCAGCCATCACCTGTGGGAGGATTACTAAAGCTGAGGAGAGGGGTGGCAGGATTAGTAACAGACCTTGGAATGGGTCAGCATCCCCTGCAGAACTGCAGAGGCAAACCCTGCCCTAGCCTTGGAAAATAGAGGTAGGTGGTAATGCTTGGTAAAGGTATGGACAGAAGTACAGGTGGCAGCTTCCAGGATGTCCCTGGTGGGAACGCCTCTGAAGAATCCTGTGGAAGTGGAGGCTGCCCTAGTGGAATGGGTTTGAATAGACTTGGGGGGGTTCCCATGCAATCTGTAGCAGAAATGGATACAGTGCGATATCCATTTGGAAATGGTTTGTTTGGAAATGGGCTTCTCCTCTGCCCCTGGGGCAAAGCTGACAAGTAGTTGGTCTGTTTTCCTGAAGGGTTTAGTACGGTCCAGACAGTATCTGCGCTGTCTGTGCACGTTGAGCGAGTGCAGAAATCTTTCCCCCTTGTTTTAAGGGTTAGGAAAGAAGGTGGGTAGATGTATGGCCTGGTTGACAGTTACATTAGATACCACCTTGGGTATAAAGGATGGATTTGTCCTCAAGGAGACCCTGTCTGCATGGAAGACGATGAAGGGCTCAATGGCCATCTATGCCTGAAGTTCTGAAATCCTTCTGGCTGAGGTGATAGCTAGAAGAAAAGCAGCCTTCCAGGAGAGGTATAGTACAGTTGTGTACACTTGCCATAAATGCAGATGTTTGAGTGTATTCACTGTTGCAGTCATTACATTTGGGTTATCTGCTTGCAGGTAGCCCTCAATCGCCTGATTAACAAAGTCTTGAGTCCTGCGTCGGTTACTGTCCCTTCATCCATGGCGTCAGGTCGTCAGGGGTATAAAACACGCAGCCGACACCATTACATCAGTTTTTCTTGCCCCAGATGTCAGGTGCCCCCCAATGGGAAGCAATTAAATATAAAAGCAAAAAGACATACTTTCAACAAAAAAAGCAAATACACCAAAAAGGCTTTTAAGCATAGTAAAGGAAAGTAGAGGTATAGCCAAAAGAAGTTAGGGGGCTGGAGGGAGGGTAACCAGGACTGCAACAGTGAATTCACTCGAACATCTACATTTATGGTAAGTGTACACAACTGTACTATGTTCTTCGTGTTTCACTGTTGCAGTCATTACATTTGGGTAGATTCCCAAAGCTATGGTTGGGGAGGAGGAATTTAGAAAGCATTAGGGCCAGCTATAAGGCCCTGCAAGACTGCAGTGGCGAAGCCAGCTCTGGATTTAGAGAAAATTGGCAAATGATAATGCTTGGTGAAAGTATGTGCAGAACTCCAGGTAGCAGCTTCTAGGATGTCCTTGGTAGGGACGCCTCTGAGAAAGGCTGTAGAGGTAGATGCAGCCCTGGTGGAGTGAGGACTGATCCCCTGGGGGATAGGTTTTCCATTGTGCTTATAGTAGAAATGAATGCAATGGCTTCTCCATTTAGAAATGGTTTCCTCTGAAATAGCCTTCCCCTCTGCCCCTGCATCAAATGCCACCTGCAGTTGTTCAGATTTCCTTTGAGGTTTAGTCCTGTCCAAGTAGAATCTAAGTTGTCTGTGCACATCTAAGGAATGCAGTATCCGTTCCCCTTTATTCTGTGGACTGGGAAAGAAGGTTGGCAAATTAATGGACTGATTAAGAGCCACACTGGATACCACCTTGGGCATGAAAGATGGATTGGTTCTGAGGGACACCCTGTCTGCATGAAAGATGATGAAAGTCTCCACTGCCACAAGGGCATGTAATTCAGATATCCTTCTAGCTGAAGTGATTGCTAAATGGAAAGCTGTTTTCCAAGAAAGAAATTTTAAGTCTGCAGTAGCAGCTGGCACGGAAGGAGGTAGAGTGAGTTTCTCCAAGACCAAGTTAAGGTCCCAGACTGAGGTTGGAACTCTCTTGGGTGGTCTCAAATTGTTGGCCCCTCTGAGGAACTGCTTGAGCAGTGGATGAGAGAAAAGGGGAGGTTCTGTGTTATAATGAGCTGAAATGGCTGAGGCGTGGATTTTAATGGAGGAAAAAGACAGGCCCTTGTAAAGCATCTCAGTTAAGTATTGCAAAATCTGAGGTAAATTGGGCGCTGCTGTGCTCAGCCCTTGAGATTGGTTCCAGGCACGGAATCTTTTCCATTTTTCAGCATAAGAATTTTTAGCACTAGGTCTCCTTGCCTCTAAAATGATATCCATCACAGGTTTGCTGAGGGATGGTAAAGGAAAGATTAAGTAATTAGCCAGGCTGCAAGGTTCAGTGTTAGAAGCTAAGGGTGCAGAATCTGGTTCTCCTGCTGAGACAGCAGGGAAGGCGCCTGACGCAGGTGCCATGGAGATACCCATGATACACTGCGCAGGAGGGGGTATCAGTGTTGGCGTGGCCAGTCTGGAGCAATCAAAATCATCCTTGATTTGTCCTGTTTGATTTTTAGTAGTACTCTGGAGAGCAGAGGCAGAGGGGGGAAGGCGTAGACTGATCGTTTTTTCCAGCTGAAGGACAGAGCATCCACTTTCCAGGCTTGTTTGTGGGGAGTCCTTGTGCAAAATTTGTCCAATTGGTAGTTCTGGGGAGAGGCAAACAGGTCTATATCGGAGCTCCCCATCTGCTTGTCAATATGTTGAAAATCCTTTGTTCCAGTTTCCACTTGTGTGGGTCCATAAGGTTTCTGCTTAGTCCGTCTGCCACTGTATTTAATTTTCCTGGCAGGAATTGAGTTTGTAGGTGCACTTGGCAGCTCAAGGCTGTGTTCCACAATGCCATGGCTAGTCTGCAGAGGGGGTAAGAATGTGTACCCCCCTGCTTGTTTATGTACCACATAACAGTGGTGTTGTCCGTCTTTACCATTAGTTGCCCTGGAAGAATGTGGTCCTTGAAGGCTGTCAGAGCATTCTGTACAGCTAACATTTCTTTTTGATTGGTATGCAGGTGCATTTGACTTGGGATCCATTTGCCCTGAATGCACTTCCCTGCCAGGTGAGCCCCCCCCCCCCCCCCCACCCATGCATAGTCTGATGCGTCTGTTGTTAGGGTTTGGGCGGCGGGGGTGGTGTAATAGGTAGTCCCTTGTTTTGGTGGCAGGCCTCTGCCCAACAAAGGAACTCTAGGCATAGGCAAGGTATGATAGGAATCATTATTTCCAGGTCTTGAGAATGTTGACACCATAGGCTTTTTAAATACCACTGTAGATTCCTCATATGCAGTCTTGCATATGGAATTAGAAGAATACAGGAGGCCATGAACCCCAAGGCTTGCAGTATTTGTCTTGCAGATAGCAGGTTTTTTGTGGCCACTTGTTTGAAGTAGGTTGTCAAATGAATTTGTTTCTCTGGCATGAGGTAAGCCATCTGTGAAGTTGTATTCAAGCTTGCTCCAAGGAATATAACTTGTTGATGGTACCAGGTGTGATTTCTTTTCATTTATGGTGTACCCCAGAAAAATTAGAACCCTTTGCACAAAGGCCAGAGGATTCAAAAGTATGTCCTGGCTTTCTGCCTGAATTAGACAATCGTCCAGGTATGGGTATATTTGAATATTTCTTTGCCTGCAAAATGCAATAACTGGAGTGCGGCACTTTGTGAATACCCTGGGCGCAGTAGAGAAGCCAAAGGGCAGTGCAGAGAACTGACCGTGCGTGTAGCCTGCTTTGAAGCGTGGGTATCTTCTGCAAGATTCCCCGATTGGGATGTGCAAGTATGCTTCTTTTAAATCTAGTGTTGCCAACCAGGCATCTTTGCCTAGCATAAGAAGTAATTGAAGAGCCAGCATCTTGAATTTTGGAATCTCCAAAAAGGTGTTTAGAGTAAACAGGTCCAGGATAGGACGCCATGAATTGCCTTCTCTGGGTACCAGGAAAGGTCTAGAGTAGAAACCTTGTCCCTTTTCCTCTTCTGGTACTAGTTGAATAGCCCCCATGCTTAAGAGAGAAAGTACTTGATTTTGGGCCTCTGCCCACTGATTTGGGGGTAGGTCCAGCCACTCGCTTGGTGTTGGCAATGTGTGGAAGTGAAATCTGTATCCCTGGGACACTATATTTAAAACCCATTTGCCCAGGGTAATGAGTTCCCAATTCTTTGCATGAAGAGCAATCTTTCCCCGCAAAGGGGCAGTCAGTTGATAAGTGCTTGGAAATTTTAAAAGGAAGTCATTGAGACAGTTTACCATAGGGGGGAGTCTTATTATTCCCAGATTTGGAAGTGGAGGCCCCCACTGCTTAGTTCTGTGTGTCCCCTGGGACTGAAACCCGGGGTTTTTGCTGTATCTGCGTTTGGCTTGAGAAGACCTGGAAGGGGCTGGAAAGGACCAATTCTTAGAGGGCCAGTGCCTACTAAATCTGGGAGGCTGAACTTGTAAAAACTCTGTAACAGTTTGCATAGATTTAGCTTTATCTTCCATCTTTTTAAGAACTTCCTCAGCCTTGTTGCCAAACAGGCGGTCCTGATTTAAAGGAGCATCCAACAATTTAGCTTTAACATGATCAGGCAAAGATCGCTCCTTAAGCCAAGCATGCCTTCTGAGCACAAACCCAGAAACAGCAGCCCTGCAAGAGACCTCTAATGAATCAAAACCACATTGCAAAGTACGTTTTCCAACTTTTTCAGAAGAATGCATTAAATCCTGAAATTCTTTATTTTCCACGCAGTCAGGAATCATCAATTTCTGTTTAAGCAGTCCAATAACATTTTGCTGATACTTTAAGATATGAAACTGGCAGTTTAAAGCCCTAATGGCCAAGGTTGCAGAAGTGTAAACCTTCTTACCCCATCTATCCAGAGCGCCCTGGAGTCTCTATCAGAAGGGGTAGGATTTTTAGCAGCAGAGGCCTTAATGCCCTTGGGCCCCTGTGAAATAGTCTCTGGATCTGCAATAGGATTTTTAAAAAGGAACTTGTGGGACTCAGGGACCCTGTAGTAGGGGTGGGTGTAGTGAGAGAGAAGTGGAAATTATACCAGCATGGAAGTATCTTCGAGTTAGAACATCAGGTATTACAGTGATGGTGAGGATGTTCGAGATTATCCACCCTTACCTACACCAATGAACGGACAGTACATGCAGGATAATTTTCGCCTTTATGGCGAGAATAACAGACAACAAAAAATAAGCTACTCAGAACACAAGCCTCAGAGAGGGGGGCCATCAGCAGCAATGGTGCGACAACAAAAGAACCAAATGGTACTGTTTGTCTAATAATGCAAATATTATTGTGAATTTATTTGGCTGTTCCCTAAATGAAATTTTTTGTAATTTGCTTAAATATGGTCTAAAGTTTGTGCCAAAGGTAATACCAAAACAATCTTCTTCTTTCGACTTTTCCCGGTTAGGGGTCATCACAGCAGATCACCTGTCTGCTTATGATTGGCAGTAGAGTTTTACGGTGTCGAGTTGCCAGTCTGGCGCCCAACCTTCCACAGAAGGTACACACACACACACACACACACACTCACTCTCACCTAGGGCCAATTTAGAGTGCCCAATCCACCTACAGCATGTCTTTGGGATGTGGGAGGAAACCAGGGCACCCGGAGGAAACCCACGCGACCACAGGGAGGACATGTAGACTCCGCACAGAAGGCACCCCATCCAAGGATCGAACCAGAGAAACTCTTGCTATGCGGCAACAACGCTAACCGCTGCACCAATGTGGCCGCCCAGTAATACCAAAATATGAATGCAAAACTGAATTGTATAAGTTGGTTACAAAACTGCATTTATAGTATTATTTTAATATGCAATGTTTGGTGCCTGTGAATAATGACGACCATAGTAGTATATGTGATAGTGATGAGAGTATGCTTGAAATTGATTCATATATGTCTTGTAATAGTGAAATGAGCGCATATTGTTTGATAGATACTTCTGCTGATATTAGTAAGAGTAAGTTTATGCCACCTTGCATTCATGAAGGCATTAAAAAATTTCACTCAATAGTTGATTCTGAATTAGACATTTTGTTTAGAAATTTTAACAAAAAGAATGTTGTGTATAATTTGTCAAAACAGGAGTGGTTAGCGCCTTGTTGAATTTTTCTAAGCAAAGAGAATTAATCGTTAAACCTTCAGATAAAAGTAATAAAATAGTAATAATGCATTATGAACAATATCTGAAAATGTGTTTAGAGTTGTTAGATGATAGAACAATATATCAGACAGTAAATGAAGATAAAATAGAAGACGCAAAGAAAAGTTACACATTTGAGACTAGGTTACTGGACTAGCAGTGATGTCACTAACAAATTGACATGTGAAGGAACAGGGCCTGCTTATTTTTATTGCTTGCCCAAAATCCACAAAGCTATAAGAAATCCACCAGGTAGACCAATAGTTTCAGCTACTAGATATTTTCTACACAATGTGGGTGTTTGTAAGTGTTAGTAAAAGAAGTAATGCAACTTCCTTCCTATATCAAAGATTCTTTTGATTTTTAGAAAAGGTTAAGAATGTTAGATGGAGGGATGGTATGTACTGGATAACACTGGATGTGAAGAGCCTGTACAAACATCAGACATAATGTTGGGCTTGAAGCCCTTAGACTTACATACATATTACATTTTAAAGTTAATTCAATTTTGTTTGGAAAATGTATATATATTTTTTACTTTGAAGATCAGATTTACCATCAAGTACAAGGAACGGCAATGGGTTCTCCTTTTGCCCCCATGTACGCCAATCTTTTTATGGGCATGATGGAAACAGAATATATATATATATATATATATATATATATATATATATATATATATATATATATATATATATAAATAAAAACAATTCTTTTTTTAAAAAATATGTTATATTTTATTTTAGGTTTATTGATGATTTAGTTTTTTTGTGTGAGGGTGGTGTACATTTAGTACCACACTTTGTGGAAGAAATACAGGAGAATAGGTTTCAGATAGCATTCAATGGTCTACAATATGGACAGGAAGTCTCATTTTTAGATATAAATGTGTGTGGAGTAGTGGGTGAATATATAAAAATGAGTATACATAGGAAATTTAATTAGGTGAATCAATTTCTAATTGGCACTAGTTGTCATCCTAGACATACTTTGGAATCACTGCCATTTGGGGAATTTTTAAGAATATCCAGACTGTGCAATGATATGAGGGCTTTTAGAGAAGAATTAGAACAGACTGCAGCAATGTTTAGGAATAGAAGATATGATGTAAAAAAATACTGAGATGTGAAGAAGGTATTAAATATTAGATATGGAATAGATAACAAAACAAAAAGATACAGGAGAGAATATGGCAGTGGAAGGAATAAAATGGATTCAGATGGTTTATTTTTGGTTCTAGCATATAATGTGTTGATTGAGTATCAAACAAATTATGCTTCATTATTGGGAATTTTTGAAAAGTTTTGATGAATTAAATGGGCTGGTGAATAAAAAGTTAATATTTTCCTATAAGAGAGGTAGAAGCATACGAGACATGGTGGCAGGCACTAAATTTCATAGGCCAGACATTAATTTGGCTGTGCAGCTTTGGAATAAAGGGATGAGACCCTGTAGAAAGTGTAAGGGGTGTCCCTATATAATAAACACTTTTCAGACTATAAATGGTATCCCCTTTAGTGTAAATGGGGAATATAACTGTAGAACAGAAGGGGTAGTATATGCTATTAGATGTACGTGTAATATGTTCTATACTGGACAAACAAAAATAATATTTAAAGTTAGATTGTTAGAACATTTGAGGGACATTAGGACAGGTAAGATAGAAAGCCCCTTAGCCCAACATTTTAGAAGTTGCCATAATGGAGATCCTGAAGGACTTAAGGCAACTATTTTAGAACAGATTTGTTTAAAGAATAATGATAGGGAAACACCGATATAATCTTTTAAAAAAGGAAACAATATTTATTTTAAAATATGGTATGTTAACACCTAAGGGATTAAACACTGAATGTTGTTGGAAAAGTGTTATGTGAAATGGGATACTGACACTTTAAAAAGTTTTAACTGAAATTTAATTTATGTTTTTTAATTTACTCTAATTGTTTATTGATTGAAGCTGCTGGTATTATATAAAGGATGGCTGAATTTGTGTATTTTACTCCTTGAAGGCTGTTTGTAGCCGAGGCGCTAGAGAAATAAAAAACTTTTTGTGGCTTTGGTGGTATCGTTTGTGTTGGAAGCACATACAGTTTGGTGTTGTAACCCTGTAGTATCTGTCAGGTTTTCTGGGAGCAGGAGGCAGGGAATCAGAGGTCAAGCTAGATTCCGAAAAAGCATCAACAATGTCTAGTACAGGAGGAATAGCTAAAGGCCTATGCTGAAGTATGAGAAGGAAATCCCTAAGCCTCTTTTTTGAATTAGAAAAATCCTGGCTTTCCCAGTGGAAATGCTCCCTTAGAGTATGTAAGGTTTCCCCAAAAGAAAAATCCTCAGGAGGGGAAGAAGATTAATGCAGTCGTCTGCATCAGAATCTTCATAAGTAGATAAGGGCAAATCCAGATCATCAGAAGAATCAGAAAAAATAGAATCCTGATCAGAAGGGGGGGGGGGTTGGTTACCCCTGATTAGAGTTATTAGATCTTCAGCCATTCTCATCATTTGTTTTTTAGGCATAGAGTCCTGAGCATGTGGCCTTGGCATCGGTTTTTTAGGCATGGATCAAGATTTAGGTCTAAGTAAAGAAGGAGGCGTCGGTTTAATATGCAAGTCCGTAGGCCAGAATACACCTTCAGAAGCCGGCGCCTGCACAGTGGCTCCGGACCCATCCAAGGTAAACACATCCGCGGGTTCCATAGTTGAAGCAACTCGTGGCATACTGGACTCCAAATGGGTCTCAGTAGAGGCCTGCGAATCAGAAGTAGCGGGTATCAGGGACTGCGAAAGTGCCTCACTGAGTACCGAAGTGGCGACTGGCTTAGGAGAAGTGTCGTCGGCAGTTTTGGACCTCGGTGGCATGTCTCTGTCTTTATCTTTGCATTTCAATGACATTTCTGGATAATTAAACAGAGAACCGAAATATTTAGAGGCGAAAATATACAGACGACGGTTAGTTCGCTGATTAAATAAAGCACAAAACCAACAGCAAGATACGTCGTGGTCAGAGCCTAGGCAAGGAATACAGTACGAATGAAAATCTTTATGAAGTATTTGCTTTCCACAAATAATGCAATTAACTTTTACTGACATCGGTAAGGAGCAAGAAAAAATTTCCCCAACGGGGTAATTAGCTTTAGTTGAAGACTTTGGTTCTGAAACTCAAAAACGAAAATTTCAGGAGTCGGCCGACCAGCACTTGCAAACTGATTCTACTTCGGGCACCGCATGGCAAGAAAGACTGATGTAATGGTGTCGGCTACATGTTTTATAACCCTGACGACCTGACATCATGGAAGAAGGGACAGCAACTGACGCAGGACCCAAGACTTTGTTAATCAGGCCGACTGAGTGCTACCTGCAAGCAGATAACCCAAATGTAATGACTGCAACAGTGAAAAATGAAGAACATCTTAGTTCAGCTGAAGAAGCTGGTTCGAAGGGTGGTAAGGTTAGCTTTTCCAAAACATAAATCAGGTCCCAGGCTGGAGTGGGTGGCCTTCTGGGAGGTCTGATATTAGAAGCCCCTCTGAGGAATTGTTTAATCAAAGGATGGGAGAAGAGAGGCTGTTCTGTATCAAAATGAGGTGAAATGGCTGAGGTGTGGATTTTAATAGAGGAGAAGGAGAGGCCACTATTAAGTAGCTCCGCTAGGTAGTCCAGGATGAGAAGGATGGAAGGTTGTGAGGTATTGCCCCCTCTGGACTGGCTCCAGGAGCAGAATCTTTTTCATTTTCCTGTGTAAGATTTTCTGGTGCTGGGCCTTCTGGCCTCTGTGATAATGCCTAGGACTTGTTTGCTTAACAGGGGCCTCATTTGCCTTTAGAGTATTAGCCATGCTGATAGTTTGAGAGTCTGCAAGTCTGGGTGCAGCATCCCCCCCACACCTGAGTCAAGAGGTCTGAGATCAGGGGAAGCTGCCCGAGAGGCTGAAAGGTCAGGCTGCGCAGTAAAGGGTACCAATGCTGTCTCGGCCAATATGGAGCAATGAGGATGACCTTTGGTCTCTCCTCCCTTATTTTGATCAGTACCTTGGGAATAAGAGGCAGAGAAACGAATGCGCACAAAAAGAGGGTGTTCCAGGGGGAAGGTCAAAGCATCCACCTTCCACACTAGGTGGTGATACTCCCTAGTACAGAATTTTTTCAACTGATGGTTGAGATGAGAAGCAAAGAGATCCACCTCCAGAGTCCCCCACACCTGGGTGATTTGTAAAAAAAGAGTTTTCTGTGGAGCTGCCATTCGTGGGGGTCCAGTAATTTTCTGCTTAAGTGGTCTGCCAGGGTGTTATTGATCCCTGGTAGGTATTGGGATATTAGGTGTAGTCCCATGGAAGAGGTTGTCAGCCAGAGGTTCACAGCTAGCCTGCACAGAGAGTAAGATTGGGACCATCCCTGTTTGTTGATGTACCACATTACTGTGGTGTTGTCTGTTTTGATAAGGAAAACCACTGGCTAGAGATGGGGTTTGAGGGATGTTAGAGCCTTTTGTACTGCCATAATTTCCTTCTCGTTGATGTGTAAGGGAAGGTGCTGGCATCCCAAAGACCTTGGGTGCATCTGCCTTCTAGGTGAGCGCCCCAAGCAATGTCTGAGGAGTCTGTGGTAGTGGTCTGTCCAGTTAGGCGGATGGTGAAGGAAAAACCCTTGTTCTAGTTACAGGCCCCTGTCCACCAGAGAAACTCGGCCCTTATACAGGGGATCAGAGGGAGACAGATCTCTAGAGGTTGAGAGTGCTGACTCCAAAGGTTCTTTAGGTACCACTAAAGTTTTCTCATGTGAAGCCTGGCCAGAGGAATTAGAAGGATGCAAGACGCCATGTACCCCAAGGTTTGCAGGAACTTCCTCACAGTGAGGTGACTTCTGGAAGCCAGCTGGGTAAAATACAGAGGCAGGAAGCTCTGCTTTTCTGGGGGTAGGAAGACCATTTGGGGATGCTGTGTTCAGCAGTGCTCCCAAGAAAATGATCTTCCTGGAGGGTGTTTGCTTTGATTTCTTTTCATTGATGGTGTACCGTAAGGAGGTTAGGATGGTTTTGACAAACAGGAGGTCCTTGAGGAGCTTTTCTTTACAATCTGCCGGAAAGAGGCAGTCGTCCTGCAGATGGCTATGGCCAGAGCTAAGCATTTGGTTTATACCCTGGGAGCACTAGAAAACCCAAAGTGTAGCACAGAGAACTGAAAGTGTTGTGAGCCTGCTCTGAAGTGAAGGAATTTCCTGCAGGATTCCCTTATGGGGATGTGGAGGTAGGCATCTTTTAGATCTAGGGTAACTAACCAAGCATTTTTATCAGCATAGGCAGCAGCTGCTGCAAAGTTAGTATTTTGAATTTGGGGATCACCAGAAAGCTGTTCAGAATGGACAGATACAGGATGGGGCACCAAGTGCCCTCTTTTCTGGGACCAAGAAATAGTCTGGAATAAAAACCTTTGCCTGTTTGATCTGAGGGGACAGGTTCTACTTTCCCTTGGGATATGAGAGTTTGGACTTGTTTCAATGCCTCTTCCCAGTGATTTGGAAGTAAGTCAGGGTACCCTCTTGGAACAGGGAGTTCACTGAAGGAGAATTTGTATCCCTGAAAAATTATCTTTAAGACCCACTGGTCCTTTGTTACAGTAAAGCCAATTTTCTTTGCAGAGGGAGAGCCTTCCTCCTAGTTTTTGGTGAGTGAAAAGAGGGCAGAGGGGGGAGAGGGAGTCATTGAGAGTTTTTGCCACAGAGGGATGGCTTAGAACTCCCTGCCATTGGTGCGGAAGTGGTCCACTGTTTGGTTCTCTGCTGTCCCTGGGATAGGAGTCTGGGTGGTCTGTCCCTGTGGGACTTACCTTGCCCCTGTCTGCTAGGTGCAGGAAAGGACCAGTGTTTTGAGGGAAAATTCCTGCTGAACCTAGGGGTTGTACCTGAAAGAAATAGTTTACTGTTTGCATAGATTTTGCTTTGTCTTCCATCTTTTTAAGCACCTCTTCTGCTTTTACTCCAAATAAGTGGTTCTTATCAAAGGTTGCATCAAGTAATTTAGATATAACAATCAGGGAGAGGTTGTTCCTTCAACCACGCATGTCTCCTAATTACAGATCCTGACACTGCTGCCCTGCTTGAGGCTTCTAGGGCATCATATCCACAGTGTAATGAGTGTTTGGCCACTTGACAAGTAGAGTGCAGTAACTCTGTTAACTCATCTGAACTGGCACAGTCAGGAAAGGATGAAATCTTTTGTTTTAATAGTTCCAAAGTGTGTTGTTGATATTTTAACATGTCGAACTGACAGTTGAGTGCTCTGATAGCCATGATTGCAGAGGTGTATACTTTTTTTACCCCATCTGGCCAGCACTCTGGAGTCCTTGTCAGAAAGAATAGGATTCTTTGCAGAACTAGCCTTAGCTCCTTTTGTTCCCTGTGAGATGACCTCCAGGTCTGCAGCAGGATTTTTCTACAGGTATTTGTGAGAATCATCAACCATCTCTAAGACTGGAGGAATGGCCAAGGGTCTGTGCTACGGCAGGTCTAGAAACTCTCTTAGTCTTTTCTTACACTGAGGGAAGTCCTGGGATTCCCAGGGGAAATGTTCCCCGAGGGTGTGAAGGGTTTCCACAAAGGAAAGATTTTCTGGTGTGGAGGCAGAAGAGATGGAGTCCTCTGCATTTGAATCCTCATAGGAAGTCAGAGGTTGTTGTTCCTCTTCAAAATCTGAATAATCAAGACTCCTCAGAATCTTGTGCTGTAACAGTATTTCATAAGAAAGGTCCATTTCCCTTCTAGAAGTTGTGGCCTGACTACCCCTGATAAGGGTGATAAGATCCTCTGCCATTTTAAGCATTTGAGCTTGGGATGGTGAATCCAGAGTAAAATGGTGGCTAGAGGTAGTTTTCCTATGAGTGGCCTTGCTTCTAAGCCTACGAGTATCCATCGGTCTGACAGAAATGGTACTCGGATGAGAAGACATCGTTTTTTGTCTAGATAATGCAAAAAACCTCCTCGGAAGCTGGTGCCTGCGTCGCGGCTCCGGACCCAATCAATGTAGTGACAACCAAAGGCTCGGAAGACTAAGGAGATTTCTGTGGCATACAGAGTGTATCCGAAAGGGTCTCAGTAGAGGCCTGCGAAGGTACTGAATTGGGCATCAGAGGCTGCGAAGGTGCTTCACTGAATTCCAGGAAACTGACAACCTGCTTAGTGGTACAGTCGTCGGAAAGCTTAGCCTTGTGTGTTGTGTCTATCTTTATCCTTAATGTTTTTTCAGAATGTCTACGGATTGTTGGCTGATGGATGCCATTTCGGAATGCGAAGAGGGAAGATGAAAATACCTGGCTACAATAAGAGCTCTACGATGAATGGTTCTCACGTTAAAGAAGGCACAGAACCGGCAATGGGGGATGTCATGGTCTGGGCCTAAACAAGTGACGCAGTATGAATGGAAGTCTCGGTGTGGTATTTGCTTTCCACAGGTGAGACAATTAACTTTTTCGGACATCAGTTAGTGCAAGAAAAAAGGATCTCCAATGGCAGTGCTTAGCTTTAGACGTTTTCAGCTGTAATTCAAACTCTGGTATCAGCCAACCGCACACTTGCCAACTGCTTCTGCTACAGGCTCCACGGCAAGAAAGACTGGTGTAATGGCATCGGCTGCCTTCCTTTATAGCACTGACAACCTGACGTCAATCAGCAAGCGACAGCAGCAGAAGCAGAAAAACATTGACGCTGGTATTCGGGCTGGCTAAGGGATAACCCGCAGGTGATGACTGCAACAGTGAAACATGAAGAACATCTAATATTACTGCTACATTTATTAACTATTAGATAACAGGGTCAGGTGGACTGCTTCAGAGACCCCTTTCAGCCACAAATCAGGTACAGAACAGTAAATACAGTAAAATTATAGCTATTTACAACATACTTGGAGACCAATGTAACATTAGTTACAGTTAAAATGAGATGTGTTTGAAATCACAAACATTATTGAGTGTGACTAGTTCAATTAACCACAGTTTAAGAAGGTCCTGCTATACAGTAATTGCCTGGTGGTTACTACTGTTCATTGTAACACATTTACATTCAGTTTCATTAAACAGGTGTTCTGACACTTGTTGTTGTGTCTTTCGGCTTTAGAGGTGTTCCGACACTATCTTCTTGAATTCATATAAGTATGACATCTGATGTCAGATGAAAGTGGATTCCAGAGAGCTGGACCAGCTTATGAGAAAGCTTTTAATGACTGTTTTAAATTGGGAACGGTTGAGTTGGATGGAGCCTGGCTGGGTATTCTTCAGAAAGTAACTGGAAGCTTTCTTTTCATAGGGAGACAATCTGTTTTGAGGAATTTATATAACAAGCTGCTAAGTGTCTCCTTCTGTTACAGGAAGTCACATTAGATCCTTTAGTAGGTTGCAGCGGTATGTCAGTCAGCAAGTAAGGCAATTCTAGCAAATTTGTTTACTGTAACTTGCAAATTCTGAGAGCTATAGGTAGACTGGAAAGAGAAAAGTGAGAGTCCATATTCTAGTTTTGGGAAAAGGATATCACCTACATATCTGCAAGCAACAGGTGAGAAAAGATTATGTATTTTATTGCAGAGTTTAAATTTTAAGAGGAGTTTGTTAGAGGTTGTCAGTGTGGGTGACAAAGGTTAATGATGGATGATGGGTTAATCCTAAATATTTGTACTCCATGACATTAGGAATAGGATTATTATTGTCACAGATACTAATAAATGTAGAGCTGGATGTTTACTTAATCACATGCTTATTTTGATTGGACCACTGCCAAGATCAGATAAGGCCTTTTGGAGCGGACCTTGTAGGGTGATAGAACTTTTTGTCTGCTTGAAGTAAAAGAATATCATCTGTACAAAGAGTGAGGTTGAGTCCAGCCAAGCTGTCAGTAATGTCATTGATTAATAAAAGAAAATATTTGGGGACCAAACACAAAGCCTTAAGAACTCCAGTATAAGGATACCATTAATGGATAATTGGTTGTTGGAGAGTGCACAAAATGTTCTGCAGCCAAGGTAGCTATGGAAACGCAATATTTTGTACAAAATTAAATTTGTGCAATTCAGCCAGCACCAATTCATCATTGAAAGATTCAAAGTCCTGTGTCATTTCCACAAAAATATCTGCTGTTATGAGGCCATTGTTCCTGTTACTGTAGCTGAAAGTAAAGCAATAAAAATGCTAAAACCATTTCTGAAGGCATGTAATCTATCAGAGATGAGTCCTTTGCTGTTAGTGTGTTTCAGATTTTTACAGACGTTTTCTGAATATTTTAGCAATAGGACAAAGGGTGGGGACAGTGTGAAAATCTTTTTTTTTTTTGGTTAGAGGATCATACAGAGATAATGATGACAAGTTTCTAGGAGGTGGAATGGTACTTGAGGACAGTGACATGTTATAAATGAATGATAGAGGTTTGGCTATTTTTGTCTACTACTTCTTTAGGAAATTCAGATGTAGAGAGGAGAATGTAGCAGCCGAGGGTTTTAGGTTCTGTAACATCTTTTTTGTTTCTTTAACAGAGATTGCAGAGAAGTGGAATGTAACAGCATATTCGGCAAGTAGATAAAGATAAGATACTGTTCATTGCATTAGATGGCAACTTTTGCTTCTGTAATCCTCTTTAGTGTTGGTGCGAGAATTGAGGCAAATAGCATGCTGGTAGGTATTGGCAAACTGTCTAGTAAGGAGGTTGATTTCATTCCAGAAATTCTGGGAATGTTTGGTAGGAGATATTTGTTTTGCTGTTAGGTGGAGGGGTTTGGCAGAGTTAGGAGCAATTCTGGTTTGTTTTCTTAAAAAGAGGTAGTTGTCATGTAATGGTAGTTGGAAGAATTTTCCTTTTAGGCTGACAAGGTTCTCTCTCCTTTTTTCATAAGGTTTATGAAGTCATTTGTTAGCCATGGGCTTTTTTCAGCCTCTTGTTCTTCTGCATACTTGGGGGGAAAAGGAAGTCAGTGAAGAACAAAAAGGCAGTTTTTGGATCAATAAAATGGCATAAAGGAGACCAATTCACAGAATTCAAATGAAAATCTAGCAAAGCAAGTTTATGTTGGGGAAAGGGCTGCCTCTACCACAATTTGTAGAATAAATTCTATAGGGCAAATACACGGGCAGTGGTCACGTTGGACATTTGGTAGAATTTTTGGATTTACAGTGATGGAATATATTAGCAATAAGATCAAGAGTGGAGTGGTTTCCTGGTAAGACATTGGATCTAGTGGGTTGTTTTATGATACGTTCAAGATTAAGTTGCTGTAGAACATTCTGGAGCTGTTTAGTGTAATGGCCATTAGTATTCAGTTTGAAGTCTCTGAGAAGTCACCTCACAGCAAGAGGTTCTCCAGTTTGATTCTCGGCTGGGGTGCACGTCCTCCATGCGTTCCCGTGGGTTTCCTCCAGGTGCTCCGGTTTCCTCCCACATTCCAAAGACATGCATCTGCAGCTTTTCTCCCCAGGCCTTTGCTGAAAATAGGTTATTTTCTAGTCGGACTTTCCCAGTCAACAAATGTTAAATTAATTGCATTTTTACTTGAACCTTGAGGGGACACTTGATAAATGGTGTATTTTATACTAGACGTAGAGCAGGATACGGAAATAAAGATTACAGCAATGTTAAGGTGGGTATGGTTGCCTAAGGTTAGGTTAGCTAGAACCCAGTTTGGTGTTTTATCAGCCAGATTAGCCTTTGTTCATGGGTGTGTACTAGGCTAATGCCCCTGGAGCTTTTACAAGCCTACCCATAGTATTACCCTGGCATTGTGCCACCTGATCTTAGTTCCCAGTGCCTCTGTCGAGTAGAGCCACTGGAGTGATCCCCGGGGTGAATTTTCTATTTTCCATCCACTCATCAAGATCTCTCTTAAAGAGGGCCAGTGAGGTGCTCTGTTTGACATGTATGGGAAGTCTGTTCCATAGCATGGGCAGTCTCTGGGTTATGAACCTGTCCCTCAAGCATGTTCTGTTGATTGTGGTAATGAGGTTGAGGTCTCTGGAGCGTGTGGTGCAGAGGGATTGGGATTTCTTTATATGTAGCATTTCTAACAGAGCTGGGTCAGCCATGGCTTGGTAAGTCAAGAAAAGTTCGCCTCTAAGTAGGCGATATTAGACAGAGAATAGTTGGACATTTTTGAGTCTGTCCATACAGGACAAGTGTTCAAGGCCCAGGATCCTCTGTGAGGTACTTCTGCGGCCTCTCCAGTTGTTGCAGGTGTCTAGTGAGGTACATGCATTATATGCGATGACTGGCCTAATGAGGAAAGAGCAGAGGGAGACAATGACATCTTTCTTCCTGGACGTAAAACCCTTAGTAATGAGATGTGCCACACAAGACTTTCTGACCACAGTGGCAATGTGGTGGTCAAAAGAGAGGTTGCTTCCAACCTGTGCTCCCAGATCTCTTCCAACACCTTCGGTGTTCAGTGGACTACCATCGATATGGTAATTCATGGGAACCGGGTTTTTCCCCAAAGAGGATGACAACACATTTTGTGGCACTGAGCTTAAGGCCATGGTTCTGACACCAGTCGGTGGCCTCAGTGAGGCCTTTCTGTAGGATGTCATCATCACTTAGGGAGTTAATAGCTCCCAACTTGCAGTTGTCTAAGAACTCTGTCAGCCAGAGTCCCTTCGTGATAGCTTGGGCTTCAGAGAAGTAGACACCAAACAGGAGAGGACCCAGGACCGAACTCTGGGACTCCACTTGTCACTGGTTGGCAGTCTGACATGGAGTCTGCTACTTTCACAGTGTGGGTTCTGAGAGCCAGTTTGCAACCCACCTAGTGATATAGGGGTTGATGTCTAGCTTAGTGAGTTTTTCTAGGATTCCTGAGTGGGGAATGGTATCAAAGGCCTTGGCCAGATCAAGGTAGGCTGTATGAACCACCTTGCCTTCATCCACAGTTCTGGTGACTGAATCAAAGTCGTCGACCAAGTTGAGCAGGCATGATTTACCCTTCACAAAACCAAACTGTGTAGGATCCAGAGTTTGGAGATTCCCGATATCATTGTTTATTAGGTCCATGATAATGCGGTTCCATACTTTTGCATATCAGACTCATCAGGCTAAAGGGGCGACAGTTCCCAGGGTCTGTAGTTGCTCCTCCTTTGTGGGGAGGGATGACTGTAACAGTCTGCCATTCGATAGGGACAAAGTCTGAGGGGAAGCTGTGACTGAACAGGGTACACAGGTGATGTGCCAGTTCACTCTGTAGTTCATGTAGAACACAGCCAGAGATATTGTCAGGTCCCATAGAAGCTGTATTCTTGGCCTTGGACAGTGCTGTTTTAACCTGTGAAGCAGTAATACTGAGTGGCTGACAATCTCTGGTATTGTGATTGGTCCTTTGGGAGGGTAAAGTTGGCAGTGAATCTGTAGGCCATTGGCAACATGTGTTGGCCTGGTATAGGAGGTACCATTGTGCAGCAGCAAAGAGCAAATCTGGGTACTGCTGTGGAGATTCTTTACATAACTATAGAAGGCCTTGTGGTTGTCTTTACTATCTGCTGCTATTCTGTTTTCATAGCTAGCTTTAGAGGATTTGATGATGGATCTCAATTTTTTTGTTGAGGCTGATAAGGGAGTTTTTCCAGTCTTGGGACTTCACCTTATTATGCATCAGTTTCCTTCTTCTCTTGTAGAGTTTGTTTATGGCAGGGGACCACTAGATTGACTTCCTTTTTTGGAGGAGAGCGTCTTGGTTCTACTGGGTATGGCGAGATACACACGTTTGTCTAAGTGTTCGTACAGTGCATTGGTGTACGATTCGGCAGTCATGCAACTATTCTCCATTTGCATGGGTGCCATGATGTTCGCCACCTCTGTTTTTAGGTGCCCAAAGTTAGCTTTGGAGAAGTTTTTCATGGTGGTTACCTTTTGAGGGGGGGGGGGTGGATTTCCATGGTGATTAGTTTGTGGTCGGATCTAACCAGGGAGTAGATGACTACAGGTGTAAAGTAAGGGTCGCCCATGTTAGAAATGACCAGGTCAAGGATACTGCTACCTCTAGTGGGGGTAAGAACGAGCTGGTCCAGGGCATTGGAATTAATGAATTAAAGGAAACGTTGGGTAAGTGTATTGGTACACGAGTAGTTTTCCCAGTTAATGGAGGGGCAGTTGAAGTCACCCAGTATGAGAGTGTTAGGCTGGACCCTAATATGCTCCATGGTGCTTAGGAACATGGAGTGTGAGTCTTGGGACATTGTTGGGGAACTAGAGCAGGCTATGACCTGAAATTGCTGTCTTACCCAGTGTTAGCTGCACCTGAAGCATCTCTGATGCGTTATGTTGGGTTATCAGTCTGGAAATGTGTGCTTCCTTTATGAATATGGAAACACCACCACCTTTGAAGCTTCGGTCCAAGTTCTGGGGCCGAAAGGTGTGGAATGAGTTATAGCCTGGTAGCGCAGGGGTGCTTTCTGCTGCCTTGAACCAGGTCTCTGTTACAGCACAAATGTTGATGTTTGTTGAGTTAATAAAGTGGATAGAGGTATTACTTTTAACACGAAGCAAAGCACCCCCACCATTCTAGGAATGGTAAAAGAATATGAGTTGGATTCCTTGTTTAAGAAAATGTCTCACTAATCATACTGGTTGCTTAAAAATCCTCAAAAAAATGCTCATAAAGAATATGTTCACTGTGAAAAACAGACAGGCAGGAGGATGCCAAGCATTATGCGGGAGAGGAATGGACTTGGTAGTCTAGGAAAGTTTTAGGTACATTGTAGAACTAAAGCCTATAGTGCTAGTTCAGCACTTCCTGCAAATGGAGGTCTACGAACACAGTATATAATCTCCAAAACGGTGTAAATCACCAGCTCCCAGAACTTGAATTTAGCCGGACAGTAGTCCAATACCTAACCTAATCAACAGTACAACAACAGTGCCACAGCCATCCACAAAGTGCAACAGAATCTTGGCACGCATACAAACACTGATTTTCTGGGAAGATGATCTTTTTAACAGTATCTTGAAAATGGGGGTATCAGCATCTTGGAAGACAGTTGCTGTGGGAACTGTACTACCTTTGTACCAAAGGCAAGCGTCCAGTCTGGTGGACCCCAGCCATAAACAAACTCTACAACAAAAGGAGGAAGCTACTACAAGATAGAGCAAAATCCTTAAAAGGTAAGACACCCTTGATCACTATAAGTAAAAAAACTAAGAGCTCTCATAAAATCATCCAAAGCAAATTTCGAGAGAAAAATAGCTAAAGACTCAAAAGACAATCATAAGGCCTTCTTTAGCTATGTTAGAAACCTGGGAGGAAACTCCCAGATATGCTCAGAGCTAGTTCAAAATGATGTGAAGATTACTGATCCTACAGACATTGCCAACATACTGGCTGACAGGTTCAGTGCAAACTTCTCCCCCCCAAAAGGAGAGATATCTATACCAAGCGATTGCAGCCCCCAAACATCTCCAGCGCCCAAGTGAGAACTGCTCTCTCCAAAGCAAAAAACACAGCATCCATGGGACCTGATGGTGTCCCCGGCTGTGTGCTCCATGAACTCAATGAGGAATTAAACCCACAGCTAGGACAGCTGTTTAATCAAAGTCTTACCTCTGGATATGTACCCAGGAGTGGCGCACTGCAACTGTGGTACCACTTCACAAAGGCGGTGCCTCCACCGACCCTGGAAATTACCGCCCATTAGCTTGACAAGCCTTATCTGCAAAGCCATGGAGAGGATCATAATGGACCTCATAAATAAAGACATAGGGAATTTGCAGACTTTGGATCCAACCCAGTTTGGCTTTGTCAAAGGCAGATCATGCCTTTTAAACTTGGTTGACTTTTGAAACAGTCACCAAAGCCATTGATGAGGGAAAGGCAGTCCATACAGCCTACCTCGATCTGGCTAAGGCCTTCGATACAATACCCCACTCGGGTATCATTGAAAAACTCATCAGCTTAAATGTCAACCCATACATCACAAGATGGGTTGCAAACTGGCTGAGTGACAGAACCCACAGGGTCAGAGTTGCTGGCGCCATGTCAGACTCAAAGCCTGTCACAAGTGGTGTCCCACAGGGCCCAGTCCTGGGCCCACTCTTGTTTGGCATCTACTTTTCCGAAGTACAAGCAAACACAGGAGGGTTATGGCTGACAAAGTTTGCAGATGACTGCAAACTGGGCCATAGTAGAAAACACATCTGATACAGATATCCTTCAGAAGGGTCTCACAGAAACGGATAACTGGTGCCAGAGCCACGGCCTAAAGTTAAATGCCAAAAAAATGCATAGTCATACCCTTCGGGAAAAACAAGGTTACCCCTAGCTACCAAATAGGTGGCAATCCACTGAGCACAGAAGAAGTTATCAGGGACCTGGGGACCCAGGTTGATAGTAGTCTGTCATTCGACACCCATGTAGCTAAAGTAGTTAGGAAGACCTTCTACATTGCCCACCTTATCATGAAGGGATTCTCATCTAGATCAAGGGAGGTCATAGTCTCCCTTTACTCATCACTCAGACCAATGATTGAGTACAATGCCCCATTCGAATGTATCTGACCCGACACTTGCAGCAGCTGGAGAGGCCACAAAGTTCCTCACCAAAAGGATAAAGGGTCTCAAAATCTGTCCTATGCTGCCCGACTGAAAGAACTCCAGCTCTATTCAGTCGCCAGCTTGCTCATAGGTGACCTTTGCCCAACATACAAGGCCATGTCAAACCCAGATTTGATGAATATGCTTCACCTCAAAAAATCTAGATCCATCAGAGCCACAAGGGCGGAGACTTAAACCTTGACACGGCTATTAATAGGACGTGCTGGAGGGATAGATTCATCACCCAAAGACTCCCTATGCTGTGGAACAAAATCCCAGTACATGTGAGGCAGAGCACCTCGCTGGCCTTGTTCAAGAGAAATCTTGACCAATGGATGGGAGATCACAGATATACCCCAGGGATAACCTCAGTGTCACTGCTCGACAGAGGCACAGCAAAATAATGGGTATAGTTCCCCATACTAAAGGGGTGGCGTAAGCCACAAAACGATGGGCTAGGCTTGTAAATGCCCTCGGGCAGATAGCCTAGTATGAACCTATGAACCTATGAACCTACCCAATTAGGATAAAAGACTTCATAAACAGCTTCACCGACTCATTTCCATTTTAATCCACGATTTTGAAATATTTATGTCTATATTGGCTAATAGAATTGCAAACATGTTGCCAAATTTGATATGCATCGATCAATGTGTTTTTTGTGGAGGGAAGATGAACATTTGACAATATTTACATAATGATGATCCAGAGGGAAGCAGAAAGTAAGAAAACATTGTTATTGCTAGTGGGTCTTGACGCCCAGAAATTATTTGTTGAATGAGCTGGGATATTTTAAGTCGGGCAATGGCAGCATTTGCATTCCCTGATATAATAACAGGGTTAATTGGGAGGATGTATTTATGGTCAGAGGCAAGAATTAAGGTGCGGCAAGCTATGTTTGGGCAAAAGAACAGGGCAGGGTTGTCCTCTTTCCCCTATGTTATTTGCTTTACATTTTGAGCCAGTGGCAAAGAAAATGAGACTCAAATGCAAGAATACATATGGAATGGTAATCAAGAAAAGTTCGTTTTTAAGACATTATTTTGTACTTGATAAATCAGAAAGGATATTTTGGTATTGTGGAACATTATGAGACAGATTCAGCTCTTTTTGGGATATAACTTATATAAGATAAAATAAAGGCTACAGTGGTAAATTTAAGTATGTACACATTAAATGGTTCAGAAGTACCCATATTTAAGGGACACAAGATGAAGTCTTAAGGTGTATTGATTAAAAAGGATTAGGCACCTAAGGATATGTGGAAGAAATCAAGCAAAAAAATAAAAAAAATGAGAAACTAGAAGTTCTTGATTATAGACATTGATAAGAAGATACGAGTAGTGAAAATATTTTTAGTTTATATACAGATCAGGGGTACATTTTATTAACTAAAGTTATGAATAACATCTGAAGGAATTTTGGGGGGGAGGGGGAGGAGGGCAAGAGTTAAGTGTGAGAAGTTGATTCTTAACATAGAACAAGGTGATTTAGGATTACCTGATTTGAAGGGATACTTTACAGCTGTGTGATAAAAGGCTCGTATGTCTAACACAAGCAGAAGGTTATAAATCAAAGTGGGAAGGAATGATGATGAAACATTGGGGGGGGTCTTGAGAAATAAGTAGAGAGTATGATTTTGGATGAATATTCTTAAGAATGACATTATGAGTCTAATATTCTTTATGAATATAAAGTTGAAGTATTCTAAGAGCTACACCGATAACGGACAAAGGAGATTTTGCCAATAGAGATGACTGCAAGGAGGGGTATAGAATATATGCAAAAGGGGACTACAACTTAGTGGAAAATTAGGAAAGGAACCAATGTTTTGGGAGCAAATTTCTTGAGAGGGAAAGATAACAGACAGGGATGAGGACAAGTAGAAGGTTGGATTGCACATTCGAGATGGACTTCTCCAAAAGGGACCAATAAAGTACGGATAAAAAAAGGGGATAGGGGAGTGCTAAGTGAAAAATATACTGTGGTAGAGCTTTTGGTCAAGTATAGAACAGAAGCTGCTGTTACAAAAAAAGTAGATAATTATTACGCATATAAAATACTGCATGGAAACTAAGAATCAGAGGAGGTTAGAAAAGACTAGGAAGAGATAGTAAAAGAAATTAATGGAGTGAAATCTGTACGACTCCCAAATATGCAACAAAGTCCAGAAGAGTTTGTAATTTTGATAGGAAGTGTTTCCACAAGTATTTTGTACACCAGACTTTAGAAAACTATTCCTCTGGTGGACAGGAAATACTAGAAGTAGGATGAGAAAGGTGGAGTTAATTGGGAACATTTTGAGCTTATCAAGTTGGCAAGTTTAAAAAATTCCCTATAGAATAATGTACAATACTTTGTCAGAAATGCTGGTGGTAAGGAATGATTACTTTGAGATGGGACAAAGGATTTCAATTACCTAGGCAGTAAGAACTTGCCAAGTTTAATCATTTTTGTTGCCAAAAAAGCAATTACTAGAAAATGGTAATCAAAATCTAAAGCAACTGTTGTTGAAATATTGACTATTGTAAAAGAGATAAAAGAATTGGAGGTGGGTTCTTTAGAAATGTAAAGCAGCAAATTACATAAAAATAAATGGAATTTGTGCAAACAATATATATAGAATACAGTCCCGGGATAGAAGTAAGAGTTTAAGGGAAGGCAAGAACTGAGGACTTTATGCAGTATTGGTGTGAATGGCAATTGTTAAATAAATTAGTGAGAAATGTTAGTATGGTTTGTTTTCTTTTCTGTTAATATATGCATACCCATATTATTGTTTCCATTATGATTTAACAAAATTATTACATGATTCTCTTGGTGTACAGTGCCAGCCCCTTCAAATTCACTAGGCACTATGGTGTACAGTGTCACTCTCCCTATCCTTCGATGTCTTACTTTGGTAAGAAAAAAGCATTCTCTGAAACCTAATCCCTGGTTCTCCAGTGGCAAACTCAGTAAAGTGCCAGCAACAACATCAATGTGGTTGTTAAATGAATACTTTGCTGTCATGTCACACTGGGCCTCATGCAATTACATCCTATTTAATTAGTGTTTAACTGTGCTGTTCTGAATACTTCCCCTTTGAATACCTGCCTTGTAAATGTACTAGATGAAAGCTAGTAACACACCCTTGCCCTGACATCTCATTTCACAGTAGTGCTAAACAATATGAAACCCTGACTTACTTCATTGCTGATCAACATAATGCCTGCTAAGCAACAACTCTTGAAGCCCATACACCTTATTATCAGCAGCCTGAAGTGAGCTGCCATTACTAACAGAATAACCCTGGGAGATGAGCTGGGACTGAATGGGAGGTTCAAGATCGATACAGACTAGCTCCTTTCCACAGTAAGAGGAATATTCTTAACTATTTCAAACTGTTTGTGAACAAATCAGCTTTTTAAAAGTTGAAGGAGCAAATCGGTCTCCTACCGAAAAAGCTACTGTACATGGACCATATTCAGGCTTATCAAGTCTACAATGAGCTTGAAATCCCTCATTTTTGGCAGTAAACAATCTGGAATGATAACAGATCCCATGCTGGTCACAAGGGACTTCCTAGATGGCTCTTTTTTCATGAAGGATTGGCATAATGGATAGGGTTGTCCCCTCAGAGACGAAAGGTACATGAAGGTACATGGTTTGGTTCTCATCTTTGAGGAAATCTAATAAGGCTTAAAATGGCCTATAAGGGAAGCTAGCCTATTTACATAGGTTCATAGGTTGGTACTAGGCTATCAGCCCTAGGGCCTATACAAGCCTAGCCATAACAATTCCCTGGCAATTTCTTCCCACACTATTTACTTCCCTGGACCCCCGTTTACCTCTTTACCTAAGCATTTGCACCTCCTTCCTTGCGTTTTTTCTTTTTGCGTGGGTAGAACATGTGGCGATGACATTAAGGTAAGATTTGCATATAAACCATTACAGAAAAAATGTAATGCAAAATGCCAGGTGGCCACAGTGAATGCCAGCAAATGCTGCATGTAGTAGATATACACAAACGTCATTTTTAACAGATCTTAATTTCTGGGAATTGTACTTGGATACTCTGGTGCTAAATACATCCAAGTCTGCCACTCTATCCGTCAGGATTTACATGCAACTTAATACGGACATTAGTTCTGTTACAATGCCATAGATTGTCTGTGCAACACTGGTCAAAGATTCAATTTGGCAAATAAACCAAATGTATCTTCAAATGTTTTGAAAAAAATAAGATGCTTTTGTAAGGAAGGCAAACCTTCCCTGCACCCCCTATGTTAAGAGAATTCAGTCTCACAATCTCTTACACGTATTACCTCCACTGTCAGTCAACTGGGATAAAAATGAAAAGTTGAAAATCGTTGAATCACCATTAGCACACTGAGGAAATTCAGCAGCAATGATTCTCACACCAGAAAATTATTATGCAAATCGACAAAGTGTACTAAGTCAACTGCAACCTCATCCAGTTCACACTTGCCTAAAAGAAGGACAATTTTTGAAGGCAGTATGTTCCCTGTGATAATATATAATTCTCCAGAAGAGTAAATGTTTTTAATTTTTCTTTCTGATATAATGGTAACTCAATGCAAATATATTCTGAACATACAATACACTATCCTCCCCAAAGAACAGCTTACACATACTCATGATTCCATTACGGGAGGTTAACAAAATATGCCAGGCTGTCACTTTGAGATTGTGTATACACACTTGTGTATAAGGTGCACTATCTCAGACTCTCATTAACAAGACTTTCAGGGAATTATACTTGGATCCGCAAGTATAAACTGCAACAAGGACTGTTACTCAACATCTACAGATTTAAATGCAGCTTAGCGCAGATGTTGTTCAACTACAAAATGACTATCAATACAGGCAGTTTTGGTGGGACATCTTCCAGTGAAAGAGAGTTCCCTTTTGTGGAGAACTATACTCTGCTCTAGGACTCATTCCTCATTGTGAGAAATGCCCTATACCCATCCCATCTAGCCAAGTGAGCTTATTAGTGGTGTCTAGTTATGAGCAGTCAAACATTTCCTTGTACGCTTTTGTTCAACATATCTGAAAAATGTTTTTGCAGTAGTAAACATAATGGAACACCTGCACTGTGATTTTCTGTACACCAAGTAATTCTTGGTAATGCCTTGTGCACAGGTCTGAACATTTTAGATGCTTGAAAAAGAACACATTAAGGGCAAATGAACAGATGTTTTATGCTATATCAACAGAGCATATACTTCATTTCATGGACAATTATGAATAGTTTACAGGAGTAGATTACTTCAGCAGAATTGCACTGGTCAACAAAAACAGGATTCAGAGACGAGCAGAATGAGCATAGCATTAAAGCCCATTAAATGCTATGGCAAACTAATATGAATTTACTAATCCAAGCAGCTGCAGAAATTCAGGATCACACTACTGAAAAAAAATGCAACTTGGCATTGAGCTGCACAAGTACAGTCTGCTCAAGTTTGGAAAACAGCATATTATCATGAAGCCATGAGTGGAATATGCTCAATAGTCACATTACACTCCCACTGCTCTGCACAGAAGCTGCATAATATGACTTTCTATGAATCATTGTACTATACAACTCCCAAAGCAGCAATGTCATCCGTGAAGTGCAGGGGCCTTATTCACACAGGCCATGCCCACAGATTGCGTGTGGATATGAAATACTGAGCAGCCCCTTATTCTGTTTAGGTGCAGAGCCATGTAGTAAATCTCAGAGTCATTTCCACCATGCCTACTACATAATCACTCTCAAGGAGGCTTTGCATAGTACACAAGCATTTACAAATGTAGCTTTTTATATTACACATTCCTCCCATTAAAAAAGAGAGCTAAACAAATTATTGATGGGAATGCTGTGAAACTGAAAAAAATTCTGAAGATAAAAAAAAAAAAGAAATTATGTGCGCACGATAACATTCCATCTATGTTGCCCATTTTCATTCTTCCTCAACTAATGTAGGTTTGGATGCATCACCAGTGTAAGATATAACTAACATTCCCATTACCTCAGCTATCAAGTAATCAATTACCTGGCATGTGGTCCACAAGCAACATTGTAAAAGGGGCTAGATTCCAAAAGAGCTGCTCTCAGTGTAAGTCTGTCTCAACTTCAAAAAACTTGCTCTCACTGCAAGTGACTGACTTTGGTGTAAAGTCTACAAAACAGGCTTAACACCAGAGACCACATACCAAAAAGAATAGTTGTGTAAAATCTTACCATAACCATAGATGTCCTTCTCTTCCATGTTGCAGTATTCTTACTGTGGGATCCCACCATCTCAGGCAACCCAAAGGTACAAAAGCTTAAGCCTGGTTGCTGCTAGTGTGTGGAACGTCACACTTAGGGCCATAAACCAGGGCCCTTGAATGTGACGTCTGCACGCACAGACTTCAGAAATGCCCAGTAGGACCACAGTCTAAGTAGTGCCAAATGATGCCCTCTAGACCGGTGAAATGCAATTGACTGCTCGATGTGACCATGGTCTACGCAGTGCTTCATGATGCCCCACAGACAGGGGAAAGGTAATGCTGGGAGATAGGTGGGAGGGAAGGAAGACCGCAGCATGGAAGAGAAGGGCATCTATGGTTGTGGTAAGATTTTACACAACTATTCTATGTCCTTCTATTCTCATGTTGCAGTATTCTTACTATGGGAGAGTACCAAGCTTAAAAAGAAAGGGTGGAGGAAGAGGTAGCGGATTCCAGAAAATCTTGCAGGATTTCTCTTGCAAATGTTGCTCTGGATCTGGAGATATGGTGCAGCTTGTAATGTTTGGTAAAAGTATGTACCGAGGACCAGGTAGCTGCCTCTAGGATGGTAATTGTGTCCAGGCCCTTGAAGGCCGCAGAAGAGGCTACTCCCCTAGTAGTGTGTGCCCTGACCCTCTGATGCAAGTGTTTTCCAAGGTAGGAATAGCAGAAGCAGATAGT